>NC_139847.1:18749690-18877190 GCF_963691815.1 Echiichthys vipera
AAAACTAGGGAAAATAATTACTAAAGGTATATAGCTAAACACACTATTGCGTTAAGACATTAAGTAAAGGTGGTTTAGGTTGTGACCCTGTTAAAAATGTAATTGATTCTGTAAAAACATGTGAGAAAAGTCCTTTACTTTGAAATTCTCGCATCGGAAGACGTGTTGTTGTGATTCCGGCTGACCGCAGGCGGGTTCCGGTGTGTGTCTGTGAGGAGGCACACATTTCAAAAGCTAAAGTTTGTGTCTGGGCAGCACGGGAGGCGCAGCCAGGGTGTGTCCGGCGACTCCCCCGCAGTGTGCCCGGTGACTCCCCCACAGTGTGTCCGATGAGTCCCCCACAGTGTGTCTGGTGACTCCCCCACAGTGTGCCCGGTGACTCTCCCACAGTGTGCCCGGTGACTCCCCGAGACTAACGTGTCTCTGTGTCAGGGAAGGCTGCACCAGCGTCCCGGGTCACTATGAAGCCGCCTCCCCGTAAACGGACTAAAACCGACCGCCTGGAAGTGGAGCCACTGACGCGGCCGGCTTCATCCAGACGGCCCCCTCGGTGGACTCTGCCAGAGCAGAGGAAGCTGCTGGAAGCCCTGACGAGACACGGCAGCACCAGCAAAGGCCTCACAGACATCGACTATGAGTTCCTGGGTAAACACGTGACCGGTCGGTCAACTTCAGAGGTATACAACTAATCGATTTAGCAACCAAGTGTTTCCATGGGTGCAGATCCCCCAATTTCTGAAAAACATGACCCCCCCCCGCCCCCATAAAAAGACCCTAAATGATTAAAAATTAAACAAGTGTATTTTCAGACCTCACCTTCTTCACATTTTAGATTCACATCTAAACAGAAATGATTAAAATGGTGAAAAAAAATAAAGTTTGTGAAATCTCTCCAAACTGTGATGGATGAGGTGAGGGTGAGTTGCAAAATCACTTTTGTCCCCAAAATCCAGACATCGGATCTGCACCTGTGTGTTTCAGCACAAAACCTGTTTAGTTTGCTCCTCAGAGGAGGCGGCGCTCAGTGCGTGCGGGTCCTTGCAGGTGGACTCATGTGCTGTCCCGTCCCTCCTTCAGATCCAGTCTGTGGTGGAATACCTAAAGAACAGCGTGATCTCAGCGGTGAGCTTCAAGCTGAAGAAGGAGAAGTGGGAGGAGAAGAAAGCCAGAAAGCCCATCGAGGTGTGGACACACATGGCTTCTACCATAGCTGGGACCCTGGAAGAATCCATTTCCACTGCTTTCTCTCAGGTACTGCAGGATGAATGAGTCCAACTTGTACCCTACCTGCTCGGTTCAGGAATCGCTGGCACCACCTTGAATCCCTTATCCCTCTCATCCCTCTCATCCCTCCATCCCTCCATCCTCCTCTGCCTGTGTTTCTCAGATGCTGATAGTGTCGTCCACGGAGCCTTGCACCCTGAGGAACTGCGACCCGCCCCAGGGCTACAGACCCCCCTTAGACAGAATCAGGTCTGGTGATCGCACGGTCCCTATGAGGCCCATGCCTCGTGGGCCAGTCAAAGGTATGGTCCTCCAGCTCCTGTGGTTTCAAATTTACTAAAATCCTAAAATACATATTGATATCAGGGCCCTGTTTCAGAGAGCAGGGTTAGTGAAACTCTGAGTTTGTTAACCCTGAGAGGAGGGAAACTCTGGATTTTCGTTTCCAGGGAGATAACTTAAACTGTGGGTCAGTCACCATGGTTACTGTACGTGTTTTGCTGGAATAAATCACCAATAGGCTCCCTCCTTTTGGATTGACTTTGGTAATCCACTTGAATGGAATTTACTATGAGAGCAGCTGGTACAGGGGCCAGTAGGTAAGTCTTTAAAACACTCTTTTAATAAACTCTGGGTTCAATAACTACGATGTTGGTGCTTTGTTTTCTGTGTAGGAACTCTTCTCATGCTACTGCAGAGGTTTGCTGTTATTCTGAGCAGTGTTAGTGGTTAAAAAAGACGTTTGAATGCCTTCAACCTGCCGCCCCGAGCTAATACGTCTTAGTCGCATTCAGCTGTTAGCTACTGTCCCTGGTTTCTCTCTTAGTAATTCCTGCAGGAAAATTTGCCCAAAAAGAGCCTGGGGTGATTTTAAACGTGAATTTCACTTAAACATCTCTAAATCCACCAGATTAAAATGGACGCTCTGCCCTTTTGTGTACCTGTTGCCATGGTGAATCGCCATATCGGAGGTCCATTGATGATGTTCTTTTATGTCGGGCTCAACTTCTCAGACATGATTGAACTGACTGATCAGCTTATTTTCCCATCTCAGGATTAGTCAACTCAGAGTTTAGGTTTAGGCTCAGAGTTTGTTCAAACAGGGACTTTGTGTCATTCCCATTTGCATCTCTTTGTGGCCGCTTTGTGCCTGCGTGTAGTTGTTTATGTCTCTTTGGAGTTTTCCATCTATTTGTGGTTGTTTATGTCTTTTTGTAGTTGTTTGTCTCTTTTTTTGTATTTTTTGTATCTTTGTTGTTTATCTCTGTGTTTTTGTGTCTTCGTAGTTGTTTGTCTCTTTTTTGTCTTTTTTGTATCTTTGTTGTGTATCTCTGTGTTTTTTGTGTCTTTGTAGTTGTTTGTCTCTTTTTTTGTATCTTTGTTGTTTATCTCTGTGTTTTTTGTGTCTTTGTAGTTGTTTGTCTCATTTTTTGTATTTTTTGTATCTTTGTTGTTTATCTCTGTGTTTTTTGTGTCTTCGTAGTTGTTTGTCTCTTTGTAGTTTTATGTATATTTTTTGCTTATCTCTGTTTTTTGTGTCTTTGTAGTTGTTTGTATTTTTATGATTGTGCCTCTTTGTAGTTGTTTGTATTTTTATGATTGTTTGTTCCTCTTTGTAGTTGTTTTGTGTCTCTTTGTAGTTGTTTGTATTTTTATGATTGTTTGTTCCTCTTTGTAGTTGTTTTGTGTCTCTTTGTAGTTGTTTGTATTTTTATGATTGTTTGTTCCTCTTTGTAGTTGTTTTGTGTCTCTTTGTCGTTGTTTGTATTTCTATGATTGTTTGTGTCCCTTTGTGCTAATTTGAAGGACTGTCCAACAGGAAACGTCCCTTTAAACACTGCCTCTGCCCCAAGCTTTAAAAGCATTGCTGCGTTCCTCCGTATCACAGCTTTGACAATGTCAGATTTTGTGCCTGTAGGTGAGAAGCCCAGCACCAACACAGCCCGTCCTCTCCTAGTATTCAAGACCCCAGCACCAGCCGTGGGCCCAGCCAAAAGACTCCCACCGCCATTCCACGTGGTCAGAGTGACAAACCGCAAACTCCCTCCACCCCAGCAACAGTCCGCCACAGCAGGAAGCTCACCCGCTCCCACCCCCACCCCTCAGTCCGCTGCCTCCTCCTGCACACCGAGCGCAGTAAAAATACTCGTCGTGCCTCCTACATCTCCACAGACGGGGACCCCGGTTAAAGGAGTCACACCCACTTCTGGCTCTGCAGCAGCGGTAAAGACCCAGCAGCCCTCAGAGCAACACCCCATCACCATCTCCACCACCTCTACATCCAAAACCACTTCATCCGGTCCTCACACGTCCGTCTCCCCCTCCGCCACCAGCCGAACTCCAGTCCCCAGCACCGCACCGTCCTCTGGTGCCTCCTCCGACCGCCCCACAGCCCCGCTGTCCACCCCTGCCGCAGATGTTCATGCCAGGTTCGGGCGCACCAACGAAAACGCCACAAAAGACGGTCCTAGGGTACTCGGAGTCAAGAGTGAAGTGGACTTTGAGAGGATCTACCGCTACCTGAGTCTGATCCACCAGCCGAAGGAGGACTGTCACCTCACGCCCATGGGTGAGTCAGAGATCCATCTTAAAGTGTATTTTGATGGTGCCATCAGGGCAGATATTAAAACAAATACATTCTCCATACAGCAGCGCATCTGAGTTCACCCCCTGACCCACTGTCTTCTCTCTTTTTTTAATAACGATATTTGTAATATTTTCACAATATCACCCACTGTCTATCTGAAAATGGAATTCATATAAATTTTGGCAACTCATTTGATCTTTCAGACACAGTCTAAGTCAGCTTTATTGTCAATTTCTGCAATTGGTGCCGGAGATACAGAGGAATTGAAAATACGTGTCTCTCCCACGGTGCAATAGTACAAAATATATATACAATACATAAATCATTTTACAATCCTAAATACAGAAATAAGTAATCAAAAATAGAGAAACTGAACAGTGCAAAGAAACAGAAAAACAGGAGATGTAAAGGTACAATATATCAACTATATAAATTTCAATAAATTGAAACAAGAATAACAGGCAATAACAGTAATTTAATTTTCTTATTTATCAATACTCTGTATTTTCTACTGTTTCCGCAGTTGTTTTTGTTCTCGTCAGAAGCGATGCAAACTTTGAGACGTTTCCTTCCTCTGCACTGAAATGGATCTGTTTTCTCATATTGTCCTGTGTCCTCCAGAGAGTGCTATAGTGTTGGACCTGTTGATGTCTCTCCCAGAGGAGCTCCCCCTGCTGGACTGCAACAAACTGCACCATCATCTGATCCAGGTACACCTTGCTGCACACTAGTCACTGACTACAGAAAACCGAGCAAAGGGATCACATATTTTCCTTTGGAACAAGGTTGGCAGGGTTCCTGCATGTCCTGGAAGACCTGAGAATGTCACTGAATGTCAGTGAATAGTTCTCCAGTCTTGGAAACACGTGGAACTTTATTAAAAAGATCAAATATCTTGAAAATTCTATTTTAGCCCCTCACTCAGATGAAGGTGAACCGATCTTTTGGGCATCAGGTTTATATTTTCTGGAGAAGAGGAGTGCAGGACTAAACGTGTCAGTGCTTGGCCAACTGCTCAATAATTATTATTTGACTCTGCTAAGATAGAATGTGTCTTGAATATCATCCTTTATTTCTTTTCTCACTTCATAAACACATTAAGACCTGCCATAGTATTCCCATTTTTTAAATAGATCTCAATATTTAATATACAGTATGAATACACTAAACTTCCTTGGAAATGATAACAATAGAGACAACTTGACTCACAGCTGTGGTGACATGTTGCCTTTCGCTCTGTTTATATTTATTTGAAATGTCTTTACTGGAGCTCAATGGAGGTTGTGGAGCTCAACCTCCATTTCCTTCTCAGAGAACCTCGTTTTTTCCGCCTTCTTCTGTGTCATTTTCCTCACGTCAGTCAATCTAACGTCCTCATTAATGTAGCCTCTATATTCATGAGTTATTTAGCATTTGTCAAAAGTGGGATGGCACTGGGCGGAGGTCAACATGCACAATTCACAGTGGGTGGGAATTTCTCTGTATTTATGGTTTTGTGCGAACAGGATGTTTTGGGAAGGGTTCTAAACACAGTTTCATAAATGAGGCAAAGGTATATATTTTCACATCTGCGCATTAACCTGACAGCCCTCCTCTGTGTGTCATCAGGTGTACAAGACTCTCTCCTCCAACGCTAACTCCAAGATGGCATCAGAGATGTTTAAAGAGCTGAGGGATGAACGGCGTGCTGAGACAGAGGCGGCGAAGGGTCAAGACGGCGACAGAACAAACGGTCAGCAGAATGCTGCCGGGACTGTAGACTATGGATGTGACAGTGCTGATGTCACGGACAACGGAGGGAAGGAAGTGCAGCCAGACGAAGCTGACAGCCAATCGTCAGACAGCAATAAAGCATCAGAGAGCAAAAACGCATCAGGCCAATCGACGGACGCAGACGCCATTGGACACTGTCCCCTCAATCCTTTTATGGTGCCACTGAAACTGTTGATGCGCAAATAGGTCCAGTTCAAAATGTATCAAACAAATGTGCATCGGTTTGTGCCGTATGCTTTGGTTCTGTCTATAATAATCCAGGGTTTTTGTTCTCATTCTGGAGCTGAGCCCCAAAGGATTTGGTCATTGTTTGTCTCGTGCGTTTAGTATCCAGAGTTTGGAGTATCCAGAGTCTAGAGTATCCAGAGTTTGGAGTATCCAGAGTCTAGAGTATCCAGAGTCTGGAGTATCCAGAATCTAGAGTATCCAGAGTCTAGAGTATCCAGAGTCTGGAGCATCCAGAGTCTAGAGCATCCAGAGTCTAGAGTATCCAGAGTCTGGAGTATCCAGAATCTAGAGCATCCAGAGTCTAGAGCATCCAGAGTCTAGAGCATCCAGAGTCTAGAGCATCCAGAGTCTGGAGCTCATTCATTGTCTCTTTGACTTCTTCTTTGATCAGATTCTTTTTTTAATTTAAAGTTTATTTCAGACCTTGAGTTTTATTGAGGTACAGTTCTTGTTCAGCTGCTTTTCTTGAGACAACATTAAACATGATGCTGTGAAAAGTTTGGCTCGTTTTGTGAAATGAATTTTTTTTTAAAAATGGTTTCATACCGGGCTGCAACTAAATTATTTTCACTATTGATTGATCGGCTAATTATGTTATATTCTCAACACAATGTTCAGGTTTTTGTGTGCGACCAACCATCCAAAAGATCTTTTTATTCACAAAACTATAACCAGGGAAGTTTTCTTTTTGCATTTCTGCCTTAGAAAGTACTAAAACAATGATCATATTAAATTAAAGAGTTGCTGATCAGTTTTCTATTAACAAATCAATGAATTGAATAATTCTTTCAGCTCTAGTCTCTCTCTATTGTTTTGCTCCCAGTAGTGGAACTCCAGCCAAAGGGCTAAAGAGATGAGTAGTTCAGTGGCATTGAGAGACCACAGCCACTATATAATGTTATATTCTATTCTTTTATAATCACTATAAAGTACAGTAGCTACAGATTGAAATAACACAAAACGTGTGTCTGTGTTTCCATTTTATGTGGTAACGTTGCACTGAGGTGGCAGCAGATGGCAGCAGAAGCCTTTCAGGGACTTCAAATGTGCTTCTAAACTAGGGCTGCCCAACCCTGCTCCTGGAGGGCCACTGTCCTGCTCCTGGAGGGCCACTGTCCTGCTCCTGGAGGGCCACTGCCCTGCTCCTGGAGAGCCACTGTCCTGCTCCTGGAGGGCCACTGTCCTGCTCCTGGAGAGCCACTGCCCTGCTCCTGGAGAGCCACTGTCCTGCTCCTGGAGGGCCACTGTCCTGCTCCTGGAGAGCCACTGTCCTGCTCCTGGAGGGCCACTGCCCTGCTCCTGGAGGGCCACTGTCCTGCTCCTGGAGGGCCACTGTCCTGCTCCTGGAGAGCCACTGTCCTGCTCCTGGAGGGCCACTGTCCTGCTCCTGGAGGGCCACTGTCCTGCTCCTGGAGGGCCACTGTCCTGCTCCTGGAGGGCTACTGTCCTGCTCCTGGAGAGCCACTGTCCTGCTCCTGGAGGGCCACTGTCCTGCTCCTGGAGGACCATTGTCCTGCATGTTTTAGGTTTCTCTCTGCTCTGACACACTTGAGTCTAAAGATTTTCAAACCTGTGACGAGCATCAGCTGCTTGATAACAAGCACATCATTAGCAGGACAGTGGCCCTCCAGAAGCAGGACAATGGCCCTCCAGGAGCAGGACAGTGGCCCTCCAGGAGCAGGACAGTGGCCCTCCAGGAGCAGGACAGTGGCCCTCCAGGAGCAGGACAGTGGCCCTCCAGGAGCAGGGTTGGACAGCCCTGTTCTAGAAGAAGAAGAGGGTCAGTGGCTCTGACTGTGAGCTGCCTATCAAAACTCAATGTTGTTTTACTGCTTGCTAAAATGTAACTGAAGTTTTAAAAAGTACTGGACTAAAATCTGGCATTAGATTTCCTGGTTTAAATAAAGAAGCATGGAAGTGTCCTCAGTATGGAGGATTCATTCATTCATTTATTCATTCATTCGTTCATCTTCAACCGCTTGTCCCTATCGGGGTCGTGGGGGGGGGGCTGCTATCCCAGCTATGGAGGATTTAAAATGTCTAAACATAACATATAACAAAACTAATAGAGTCAAATTTATGAGACATTTTAATGAATCATGTTTAAATGAACACGTTAAAGGCAGTTTTTAAAAATAAATACATGAATCGTCCGTCATTGTGAGATGAATGTTTCATGCCACATTCAAATCAAATGACGACAGAAGCCTGAGTTCAGAGCTACCGTATGTTCTACCGTATTTCAGTGTTGTTCAGCTGAGAACAACAAAGCCAATAAGATACATATTCATCCAGAGGGAAAGTATGTGCATGAGTGGAAATAAAAAGTAGGAAGAATATAAAAATATACATAAATATAAAGAAATCAAAGATCAATAATAGGGTGCAGACCCAATGTAGAAAGCAAAGTAGCTGGTGAATGATACGGTTCAAATCAAAACTATAGACCTTTTCAATGGAATTTCAATGCTAGGCAACAGCCTTGGTCCTTGTTAACTTCCTGTCAGCTGATGTCATTCACATACACAAAGTGGGACATTTAGCATGTTTATTTGTACAGCTTTGAAAAGGTCTATCCATAATATAAACAGGTTAAACAGTAAGGATCATACATATTTATAAAAATGTGTCATTGAAGCATGTATGCTCACTTGTATGGTGGCCCTGAGGGTCAAAACACTTCAACACTTCAGGAAAAAAAAACATTTTACAAAACACCACATTTCATAGAAGATGACATACTGGATCACAAACTGTCCTCCATTCGAGAGATCAGCGGTTCGATCCCCACCTCCCCCGGCCCACCTGTAGAAGTGTCCTTGGGCAAGACACTGAACTCCAAATTGCTCCTTGTGCTGCGCTTGGGTGTGTAAATGTGGCGTGAATGATTACATTAGATTAGATGGTATGTAGATGTCCACTGCCGTCTGTGAATGGGTGAATGTGGCAAGTAGTGTGAGAACGCCTTGAGTAGTCAGAAGACAAGAAAGACACTATATAAGTACAAGTCCATTTACCATTTACCATTCAGCTGGACGGGGGACCAGTCCCAGCCTGGTCAGATGTGTACATGAACTGATGAAGCCTCTTGGATGAGAGGTGAAACGTCTTCCTGAAAAATAATCAAGTCCAGTTGCTTTTGACTTAATAACGATGACCTGGACAAATGAGAACATTCATAGTCTTCACCTGGAAGTCTTTCTTTGAGTGCTGTGTGATCCATTAGCTAGCTCTCAACTCTAAATGATTCTTGTTTCTGTAGCAACAACAGACAACCCTGGCAACCAGCAAAGCCCAACGCTATTGGCTGCTACAATGGAAACAGAATGGGACAGAAAGTCATTGTCTAACCTGTCAAAAATGTTTTAAATATTAATTCAGACTAAATATTTTTTAATGGAAAAGCAATCCTTTCATTCTGTACCCCTCAAAACGCCCCATGGGTGGATTATTATTTAAACAATATAGCTTTTAATAAAGATTCTACATATTCAACCTTTAACTTTTAACACCAACAAGAGGTGATGACCATTCAAGACGATGTGAGCAGTGAAAGATGAAATCAAATATAATGTGTACTATCAATGTGCAGCCACTGAGGGTCACTGCAGGCATGTTTCAGTGGAGTTTCCAATCACTGCAGACAAGTGAAGAAATGGGGTTCAAATAGGGCAACAGATGGATAACTAATAAAACAAAGAGTACTTACCAAAAAAAGGACAGCAAGAACAGTCAAAAAGGCCAATCCAGCACATGTTGAAAACGAGAATCCTCAGGTAACCACAGTTAATGTACTTTGTCCCTCCAGCCTTGCAGGGCTCTGAACATACTGAAAATGTTTCCATTGTGAAGCGCTGTAAAGATGCACTCCGTGAGCCAGCAGCCAGGCCACAGAGGCTGTGTGTCCACATGGCTGAAGAACTATAATAAAGACACGGGGAAACACTCTGAATGGTGCTTGGAATAGCTGCTAAAAATGTCTGTGAGTGAAAAGGAGAAATGTGAAGCTGATATATTTAGACCAAGTAATAATTAGTCATGTGTTTAAAATAAAGTTAATCAGCAGATCACCCGTCACACATACAAGGACTCTGTGTCAACGGCTTTCAATATACAGACCTGAGAACAAAAGTACAGGAAGACACAACTCTATAATAATAATAATAATACACTTTATTTATATCTGTTTTATATGTTATGTTCACATATTTTAAAAGGACAGAAATCCTTAGAATCCACAGAGAAATGTACACAGCCTTTATTCAGAAACTGTGTCTTTAAACGAGCCGTCAGGACTTCCTGTATGGTCGTGATGTCACAACTTTACATTATATACAGTATTTTCCGGAGTATAAGTCGCACCAGCTTAAAAAAAAGCATAATACGAAGAAAAAAAAGCCATATATAAGTTGCACTGAACTATAAGTCGCATTTTTGGGGGACTTTTATTTTATAAAATCAGAAACCAGGAACAGACATTTCATCAAAGGAGACATTCATCGCCTTGGCAACTACCTGGGTGTGGAGACGTTACTGCACCGCTGACTCTCTCTCCCGGCAGCACGTTGTTCAAGCACCCATTCGTGAACTTGTTCCTCTAGCTGTGGCCACCTAGCTTTTAGCCCGTGACCAGCTTTTTTAGTTTCCTCTCCACTTTTCTCCAGCCCCTCACAAGTTTCTCCCTCACTCCAAACTTTCTTTCTGCTGCTCGATTAGTTTTCATCTTCAGTGGTACAGGAGTAACAGGAGCAGCAGATACTGGCACACAAGCCTAGAGCGCCCTCCGTCAGTGTGAAAATGACCAACGTGTGAAATTATATATTTTAATATAAAAGTGGCACCTGAGTATAAGTCGCAGGAGCAGCCAAACCATGAAAAAAAGTGTTATAATGTGGAAAATACGTCAGGTACAAAGTGCTACTACAGTGCCGTTAGACCCAATCCCCGGCTGCAACGACGCTGCACAGACGCAGAAAGTGCAAACTGACCAATCAGAGCAGACTGGGCTTTTTCAGGAAGGGGTCTTAAAGAGACAGGCGCTAAAACAGACAAAAAGGGTGAATACAGGTATATTCAGGCAGTATGAGAAAAGTGTTTTTTGGACATTAACATATGTAAACATATATAACTAATAGAAAACCCAAAATACAAGTATGAACCTGAAAATGAGCAGAACATGAGACCTTTAATATCCCCAGCTGGATTTCCGCCGTGGACCTGTTGTATGTCAGATCTCATTCCCTGTTGTCTTTTACTGTAAACTATGAAATAAAAGCAAAACGAAACAAAGAATAGGTTAACATTTTGGGAAAATGAGCTCTCACTGTATATATTACATTATTAATACTGTATAAAGTAACATTTTGACCTGTATGCTGCTTTCATACAGCCTCTTACAGGTTAAATTATTAGATTGCTGCAGTCCTATACAAGTGTACATCGTGCTGACAGTGTAAAGAATGCTGGAACAAGTTTTATATGAGTACTTTAATAACTTAATAACTCTTATACAGAGGTGGCGTTTGAGTGTCTGAGTCAGAGTCTACGTACACTATGAACATGCCGGGGCAGTAAAAGGATATATTTGCATGTTAGTGCAGCATGTGCAGGGAGGAGGTGGAACCGGTTATGTGGCGTCTGCGGTGACTTTCCCTCCACATTCCCTGTCATGTGAGGTGTACAAATACTGGAGGGTGGATACCAAACGCATTCAGACAATATAAAATAAATAAAAAGAACATTGATAGGAAAAAAGTGAAAAACCTGGCTGTGTGCACAAAGCCTATATTGGGGCCGTACAGAGCGTCTTAGTAAGCAGTGAGTGATGGACAGAGAAAAAAAAAAACGAATTACACAGCAGATATGGGAGGAAGGGAGACAGAGGAGGGAGGGGGAGATTGATGTGTTATGCCCAGTCAGTGTTGCTGCAGTAGCAATTAGATAATAGGTTTGGATCAGCAGCACACAGCCTGCTTAACACCATTAGAGATTAGCCTGAGAAAGCTGCTGCACTGCCTGCTGCTGGATGGAGACCTGTTCTGTCTCTGTGGATCTCATCTGTGCACCTGTCTAACCCTGTACACCTTAAATAAATCACACCTTTCACTGCGTACTGGCTAAAAACCCCTACACACTGATCCACGGTGGCTCTGAGATATACCCTTTTGAACTTTAGGTTACATCATCACTGATGTAACCTGTGTCTTCAGGAGTTTCAGGCCTGTCAAACCTCTCGCCCTCGGACGAGCTAGAGTCATGTCTTTCCTGCTAGGCCATGTCTTAGCCTCCTACGTGGACCCGGCCGCTCTCCTCTCGGCCCCCTTCTTGATGCACAGCTGCATAAATGCTCTGCAGAGCGAGTGCCAAGCAAAGCCCTACCCCTGCCGCTGACACTCTGAGGGCGTACTCACACTGTCCTTCCGTACCGCGACCCGGACTTTAGGGTACTTGTCCCCCCTCCCTCTCCCCCCGCGCCTCAGCCCCGTTTGTACTCACACTGTACAAATGGGGCCAATGCTTCTTGCTGTCCATACGCCATCACGCCGTAACACGTCACACGCATTGATCGCGTGTGTGGCTTTGTTTACAAATCTTTCCGTAGACCTCGGAGTTTTTGTGCGTCTTGTCGACTGTTTTTGAATATTTTCATCTGACCAAATCTGCAGTAAACACTCCACCTCCGCATCACACCAACGTGAACCTTTCACCGCCATTGTTGTTGTTAAATGTCCGCGCATGGACCGTCCTTCTATTTACATGTCAGAACAGGCGCACATAACGATAACGCTCGTGCTCGCACACGTGCGCACGCTCGTGCTCGTACATGTGCAAACGGCTCCGCTAAAGCCCACCTCTTTCAAGCGGGCCGTGGACGGCCTGCCTACCGCAGTTGTGCGCGGAGCGGGTGCACTCACACTGCTTAAAGGTACTAGGCTTTAGCTGAAAAACCGGTTTTGGCCCCGGCCAGAAGGACAGTGTGAGTACGGCCTGATACCACATCAGGGGTCCTCATTCTCTGTTTGTCAATCTACAAATGTAATGCACCGTGTTTCATATGTAGTCCATGTGTTCACTACTGTAGGAATTAAGTCTGAGGCGAAGAAGGAAATGGTGACGAAGTATAAGAACTACAATATCTGTGTAGGGAAGGGGGTCAGGTTGGTGGACACAGGACCTGATTTGACTCTCCCATGGGGCTCCTTGACCTGATCTTCTCAGGGCACAGTAAGCTCAAACATGAACACCTTGTGCATGCTCCCTGCTGCTGCACACTAACCATCCTGGATGTACATGCTGCAGCAATCTTATAAGAAGTAAAGGCTCGTTTATGCACAACGTTAGATACAAATACAGACGCAGCCTTCTGTCCATACTCTGCGTTCATTTTGTTTGTATTTGTGCATTTTTTTCTGAAAGCTCACAGACACAGGCAAAACGGTGCGGTATCCGCAAGAATCATGGGAAAAGTGTAGCCAATATTTGGTAACACAACGTTATAAGGCCCACGATTTAGAGCATAGCTACCGCTCACTTTCTGCGTAGGTGGCCCCTCATTTCACACAAGTACTTAGTAACACCCGCTCACTTCCCGCCGTTTCCCCTGTGCATTTACAGTGCAACTAAGCTGTGTCTTATCACGTAACTCTGGTGAACTTACATCCTGCTTTACACCAACTTCCACAGAAGTGCAGAGTAACTCTCACTCACTTCCCCCATGAATTTCCCTGTGCTTCACACTCACGTGCTACCTTGCCCGGACTTACAGCGTAACTCCTGGTCATTTCTCCCCAATCTTTTACCTGGTAGTTAAAATGGAGTTACAATGTTAAGTTAGGGCAAAGTAGCACATCATTGTATGGGAGTTCTAAGACACAGCCTGGTAAACTGAAATTAGTGGGGGAGTGAGCGAGAGTTACTCTGTACTTCTGTGGATGTTTGGTTGGTGTAAAGCAGGACGTAAGTTCACCAGAGTTACGTGATAAGACACAGCTTAGTTACACTGTCAATGCACGGGTGAAATGGGGGGAAGTGAGCGGGAGTCACTCAGTACTTGTGTGAAATAAGGGGCAACCTACGCAGAAAGTGAGCGGTAGGTACGCTCTAATTCGCGGGCCGTAATATGTAGGGTTACCAAATATTTCAAGCCAGTCACAACCATAGGACACAACGAAGACATTTTAAAAATTAAAGTGAATGGCGATGTTTTTTTACGATGTATATTTATGGCTACAATGATATAATACGATATGCATGAATAAACCTCTATCCGGGCAGTGTGTCAGTCACAAGGCAGCCACGCCCTAAAGCAACCCCTGCTTTATGGTTTATTTGACTCTAAATGGGACCATCATTTACTAAATGAACATCATGTTGTATTAAAGAAGACTTGAAACTAGAGACTGAGACCATAAACTCATTAGGAAAATGTTTACTGAGATAATAAATCAAGTGAGGAGTTAAGGCTCATTTTCTCATTGACTTCTATACAAATGGACTTCTTCTTTGTGGAGTCACACCCTGCTGGACATTAGAAAGAATGCAGGTTTAAGGCACTTCACCATTGGCTTCACTTTTTAGACCAGGAAGCTGTGTCCATCTTTAATATAGAGTGTATGGTTCGATGTTGTCAGGAACTTTGGACCCTGAGCTGTCCTCTGGTGGATGCGTTGCTTACCATCTGTGCCAGGGGTGTCAAACTGATCCAGTAAAGGGCCGTGAGGCTGCAGGTTGTCATTCCAACCAAGCAAGAACACACCTGACTCGACTTACTCAATCACCTGAACTGTCTTCACACAGTTGATTTGTGGGACCAGGTGTGTTTTTGATTGGTTGGAATAAAAACCTGCAGCCATACGGCCCTTTACTGGATCAGTTTGACACCCATGATCTATGCCAACATAAAGGACACATGGAAGTATGTGGGCAGTGGTGGTTACATCTCTTAAAATTAACAAATCTATCTTTGATAGTAACAGGATCCTTTATTGTTTGGTCCTCCTGTGCGCCAAAGAACTGCAGAAGGAAATTAGCACAATTTTGTACATTATTTCTTCTCGCTGTATGAGATGGATGTGTTTTGTACATGGTCCCTGACAAATGGATGTAATGAATTAAGCCAAACTACATATCATGACAATATCTCATGCAATCTCTGGGCATTAAAGCATTAGATACCTTGCCAAAAATGACCCTGCATTAGTTAGTCAAGACTGCTTTAATGTCATGGTTATGTTGCCAAGGGAACATAAAGTTACTAAGGAGGGAACTGTCCTTGGTATTTTCGTGGCCAAAGATGCATAACACAGCAGGTAAATGGGTGGTATGAGGGGGAGTCGATTATCAGAGGGTATGGTGGGGGCTGACATAAATCATGGCCAATAAAATGAAATGTTCTCATTGCCTTTAAAAGCAGTGCACTCTTGACCGTGGTGTGCTATCAAGACATGACTAATGCTCTTGTGTAGGAAGGTGCACATATACAGCACGTTTCTAGAAAGCCCAGTTACTAAGGTTGCTATGATTTTCAAACATGATGGAAAAGATGATGCAGAGTAGGCCTATAAGTGTATTACAATTAAAGACTCTCAGTTTCTCTCAGTGCCAGCGCGGAGTACTCCAGTGAGGAGGACATCTGGATCAAACCTCCCTAAAACTGAATTTATATTGAACATTTCTTTTTCATTGCGGGGCATTATCAATACTGTGCAGCTTTACGGAGCTTTTAAGCCTTATGTGGCTTATAGTTTTGGTAATGGCACATTACTCATACAGTCTCTAATCACCATGTTTTCAGCAGCAGCAGAAAAGCTCCACTGCATTAGAAACTACCCTACAGAGACAGATTTTTCTGAAATAAATGAACTCATTTGGACAGAAGCACAAATGTTAATGTAACTCTGTGAAGAAGTGGTCACATTTGTTGTAAAGTTAGCAAAGAAATACCAACAAGCTTAAAGGAATGCAGCTAACGAGAAAGGTAAGTCTCCTACAAAAAGCAAAAAGATGCTGGTTTCAGACTTTTTGAACTGCTGACCACACCTGTTTTATTCAGTTAGGTGTGGTCTGCTGTTTTGCACATCAATAGTTTCAGTCGTGATATATACTATCACTAGTTTAATAAATTATAAAATTTGTAGCTGTATCGTAGCTGCTATTGCCACTACTCATCATTGATCATGTTTGCCACCATAATTATTATCATTTTCATATTCTGTCACCTTAGCTGTGCTTGTTTCTACAATTTTACTGTATTAACTGTCTTAACATATACGTTATATTCACATTACTATAAATATTATTATAGTTACTGTTTTTTTACAGGCTTTGCTTGCATCTCTGGAAGTGTGTCTGTCTCTCTCTGTCCATCTGTGTGTCTTTTCTCTCTTTCTCTCTCCTTTTCTTCCTCCCCAACAGGTGCAGACAGATGTCCGTCCTCCACAGAGCTGGGTCTGTTTGTTCCTGTCTGTTAAAGGGAAGGTTTTCGTTGCCACCGTACTCTACAGGGGAATTGTTGGGTCTATGTAAATCATAAATAAGTCATAGAGTGTGGTCTTTACCTACTCTGTAAAGTGTCCTGAGATAACTTTTGTTATGATTCGACACTATAAATAAAATTGAATTGAATTGAATTGAATTGAATTGTGCATCTGAGCTAGCCACAGGCTTAAGAATGGTCACATCATCTTCCTTCTCAGCTGTTAGTCAACTTACAGACAGTACATTTAGTCACATTAACTGTTCCTAGCAACCGCTACCACAGCATCAGTGTCGCTACTTAATGGTGAGGGCAAACCATAGGCAGTAAAAAATAATGGACATAGCCACTGACTCATTGGGTTTGTGGACTACCGTTATACCACGTGGCCTAATTGGGTATTTGATCATTGCCAACTTGTTATTATGGAGCCAGTGGTGACCATATTTGGACTAGAGGGCGGAGCTGAGGAGGAGCACTGAAGAGCCTACTCACACTGTCCTTCGCTGTTGTTTCAATGGCGCTGCGCTGCGCTAAACATTAGAGAGGGAAGCTTTAACTGACATAAGTCATCCGATGGACTTTTGCCAGGGCCTGAGTGGGGCCTCCCAGCGCTCTCGGTACTCATCAGCATGTACTGCAATGACACAGAACCAGTTTAAAATCTGCAATTTCCAAGTTACTAACTAACACTAGTGCTAACTAGCTAGCTTGGTTAGCACGGTGCAACCACTGATCACTGAATGAAATGTTACAGTTAACTTCAATGACGTCAAAACACACTGTGAGGGACTTTGACACTGACAAAACAATTCACAGCTACTTTAATGTTCACAGTGGTGTGGATACAAACTACTTAGCCTTTATCATGATTGATGTGTTGTGTGAACGAGTATTGGAGCTAGTGATTGAGAACATGAGCTCAGTAGGAAAATGTTTACTGAGGTACTAAATCAAGTGAGAAGTAGGCTCATTTTCTCATTGACCTCTATAAAATCTGACTTTTTTGGAGTCGTCCCCTGCTGGACATTAAAAAGAATGCCAGTTTAAGGCACTTCAACACCGCCTTCTCTTTTCAGACCCAGAAGCTAAGTTCATTATTTCTTCTATAGGAGAAAAAACAGTAAATAACTCCAGGAACAAAAATCCCCATTTCTCTGTGTCCTTAACTCATGTTGCATTCAGCCTGAACACTGCCAGGTTAAGGGTTCACAGTGTGTTTTTAATCAAAAGCAAAGGGATAAATAGATAGATCCAGTTTCTACTCTACAATCAACAGCTAGATAAATGTACGGTAAGGCCATTTAGCAGATGGATGGATTGTTGTGTGCAGCAGTGTGGGTGACAGTGAACAGTGTCTGCACTTTTAGGGCAGACCATATTGATTATGTAATATACAACCAGTGGTGCTGCAATGCATCCTTCTTAATTCTCTGAGAGCTGTTTGCCATTATGCTGAGACAGACACTGTAATGGAGAGAGAGAGAGAGGGAGAGAGGGATGGGGATGAAGGAGAAGAGATTCAGACAGAACAAGATTAATAATTAAGGGACCGGCTGCAAATTCATGTGTGTGTGTGTGTGTGTGTGTGTGTGTTCACAATATCAAACCGTCCTACTGTTGGCCCCAGTTTTACCACAGCTAAGATGGAGCAGCTACTCAGTGAAATCACTTGGTGCACATGTCCAGTAGACAAAAGCCATTTTGTGCACTTTTCGATGCACTCCAGTGTCAACTGATGCACACCTTTCATTGAAAGAATACTGGAAAAAAGCTAAATGAAAACAAAGTGTTCTGTTGCGTTACAGTGGGAGGTGTTTCTAATGTTTACGGAGAGGCAGCGGCTTAAATACGGAACATTAAGTAATTTCAGACACTGTTTTCCTGCTCTGACCGTGCTTTGGGTTAGCTGCACGTCACTCCAGACTCTTGTGATTCCCGTGGTTTGTCCGTTTTATATCACTTTGCCACTCTGATGCTTGTCAAGTCAGTGATGATTTGAAATGATGATGATTATACGACATACTATATATTATAGAAGTTGTTTATTTGCAGTCAAAGTACATTCCTGGTTTGGTTTCGTCACAGCTATGGGGGAAATGAGGGCTAAAACTTTGAACGGTCAATTGCTTAAGCTTTGACAAACAGCATGTTGTGATACAAATACTGCATAGTTTTAATACTTTTATATGATAAAATGATTTCTACTAAAATGCAATACAACTACATACATTACCTGATGTGGCCCATGTTAAGCCAAAAGTTTAATGGAGTTGAATTCATCACTTAAGTGGGAGAAGGCACTGGAGTTTTGCAATATTTACAAATGTGTATGTTTTCTGTCGCCCATTTAAATTTATCTGGAATGAAAGTGTTTATACACACATATATATATATATATATATATATATATATATATATATATATATATATATATATATATATATATATATTATTTATATATGTATTTTTTAATATGTTTCTTTTTTCTTTAAAGGTTTTTCAGTGTATGACTAATGGTTGATGGAACTATCAAGAAGAAGAAGAATTCCTTTATTAGTAATTTGATTTTCACTCTATTATTGTTATTCAGGTTACACACACACACAGGCCCGAAATACACACACATGCACAGACAGGACCTATATACATGCAATTAATGGAGGGATGTCAGAGTGAGGGGGCTGCCAGTGACGAGTGGCCCCGAACAGTTGGTGCTGCGGCACCTGCTAAAATAAAAGGAGGAAAAAAGGTTTGGTCGTGGAGTGGAATCCAGGTATAAATCCTTCAGGTAGATACTTCAATCACTTCACATGGGAAAAGCTCAATTCATCATTCATTCATCTTCAACCGCTTGTCCCTGTTGGGGTCGCGGGGGGCTGGAGCGGATCCCAGCTGACATCAGGCGTGAGGCGGGGTCCACCCTGGACAGGACGCCAGTCTATCACAGGACACATAGAGACGAACAGAGACAGACAACCATTCACACCTACGGGTGATTTAGAGTCATCAATGAACCTAACACCTGCACGTCTCTGGACTGTGGGAGGAAACCGGAGAACCCGGAGAAAACCCACGCAGACACGGGGAGAACATGCAAACTCCACACAGAAGGGCCCCAGCCTCAATTCAATTCACTTCAATTCGATGTTATTTATAGTGTCAAATCATGACAAAAGTTATCTCAGGACACTTTACAGAGTAGGTAAAGACCACACTCTATGATCTATTTATGATGTTCGTAGCAACAAATACAGGAAATCTTTCCATCACTGTATATAATAATAATAATATATATAATATATCTATATAATAACTCTCTCACCTCTGCCTGACAGAGAACTCTCCCTCTCTACTGTTTTTTTTTTGTATATTTTATTATTGTTATAGTATATTCTGCATATTTTGTTGTATATATTATTATTGTTTATTGTTTATAGCACACTGTGCACTGTATATACTATATGTATGTATTGGATTCTATGTATGTTATGTACAAAGTGTTTTATATGCTGACCCACTACTGCTGTTAGAAAATAATTTCCAAGTCCTGGATCATTAAAATCATTCTATTCTATCCTAATCTATTTACATAGACCCGACAAAAAGCACAATATGACAACAAACGTAGGCTTTAACAGGCCAACAGTCAAACTACTGATGGATGTATGCATGGTCTGAATCACCAAATGTAGACTTTTGGGACGAAGCCTGCCGTTGGCCGCCTAGTTCTGTCTCAATATAAATTTTGTAGGGCCACTGTCGCTGCATCCGGGGCTTAGTGCAAACCCCAGACAAACCTGATTTGTTTAAAGAAATACAAACAAGCCAGAATGTTTTGTATTTCCTGTATCCCAGAATGATAACCAATACAGCCAGACGCAGCGCTGTGGAGATGCAAGACCAATGGATGGACGGATCCCTTTACGGAGTTCCTACATCAGCTGACAACGAGGAGATGACATATCATGAATATACCTACAGAGCGTTGGTGCGTTTTGTTTCATTGCTTACTTTTTTCATCTTGGTATGTAAAAAAGGAAAAAAGCTATTATGGAAGATTAGTCAACTGCTGCAGGTGCTGATGTTTATGACTGTCTGTGCCTGGCTGATGATGTCATCAGCTTCAGACAAAAAGGAATGCAAGAATGAGGTAGATAATTACCAGGGTACTATCTTAACATTTGATTGATGTATGTGACAGTGAAGGGTGTCACTTAAAGACAGGTTTATTATTAAGGTAACTGTAGGGAATTATGACAAGTGTGTCATGGCGAGAGAAGAGGCTCTGTTTTAGACAGGCGTCTGTTTTTACGCCTACATCTGACAGAGTCGGCGTCTGTCTCATGAAGGTGACACAAAATATTTGTCCTATTGTGTTCTTGTAACAGATCCCCTATTACTGCATAACAACATGAGGTGTGTGTGTGTGTGTATGCGTGTGTGTGCGTGCGTGTGCATGTGCGTGTGTGCGCACGTGTGTGTGTGTGCATGTGTGTATGTGTGCGTGTGCGTGTGTACGTGTGTGTGTGCACGTGTACGTGTGTGTGCGTGTGTGTGTGTGTGTGTGCGTGTGCGTGTGTGTATGTGTGTGCGTGTGTGCGTGTGTGTGTGTGTGTGTGTGCGTGTGCGCGTGTGTGTGCGTGTGTGTGCATGTGTACGTGTGTGTGTGTGTGTACGTGTGTGTGTGTGTGTTTTATGTACCCTGAGCAGAGGAGAGAGGTGGCACAGGTCAGATTGGAGGCACTTAAGTTGATTAAAATCTCTCTCTGCTGCAGTCCTCTTCTGTCTTTTCTCCCTTCCTCTCCTCATCTACACTTTCCTTTCCTCCTCTCCTCTCTTTTCCTTTTCAGCCAATGCTGCAATACAGCAATCTTGTTAACCAAAGGCAAGAGGAGAAATGCCAGGCTCCTTCAAGCTCACACATAAAGCTTTTTCATGTTTTGCTGGAGACAGTAACCCCAGTAATCTCCTCCTGGTAGCAGGCCTCTGCCTCTCAGTTATTACTGTGGGGATTTTTAAACATGAAGTGTTGATTTTTGCCACAATATCACTGAAGTATTGTTATTACTCACTGTGCAGGTATAGAAGTAAAATAAAAAGGATTTAGCACGCTTTCACATTATCATCAACTTAACATAGATTAATTCATAGGCATGATTAAAGGGTGTTGCAGAAAAGCTCCAGGTTAAAACTCGGTGCAGTGAGATGAGAGGAAACCCACAGAGCAGGGAGTGTTCTTTCTACAGGAGCTGGTGGTTCATTGGAGGAACCGTGTGACCAGGGGGAAGAGGATTCAACTCGTGAATGATTGGGAGCCAGTCTGGGAGTGATGGAACCAAGAACCAGGAACTACCATAGCAACATTCTGAACCAATCACAACGACCCAATGAACTTTATTGCTAGATAAGTTCTGTGTGAGCGGAGGGGGCTCAGTTCTCTTTCTGGCTCATTGGTGAAGCAACAGCTTGGCTGAAAGCCAGGGTGACTGGGATATCTGACCCCAGAGATGTGCACCTGTTCGCACATAGAAAAAAAAAAAGACGGACCATGCGCGGACATTTAACAACAACAACAAGGGCGGCGAAAGGTCCACGTTGGTGTGATGCGGAGGTGGAGTGTTTACTGCAGATTTGGTCGATGAAATGATTCAAAAACAGTCGACAAGACGCACAAAAACTCTGAGGTCTATGGAAAGATTTGTAAACACAGCCACGCATCGCGATGACGACATCAATGCTTGCGACGTATTACAGCGTGATGACGCATGGACAGGCAAGAAGCATTCACCGAGGCCCAGGTAGTGTGAGTACAAACGGGCCTGGAGGGGGGGACAAGGACCCTAAAGCACAGGGCACGGGACGGACGGACAGTGCGAGTGCGCCCTCAGAACACGACACTTCTGAAACAACTGATTCCTATTTGCAAGCTTTTCTGTCAAACCTTGATCACAGTGGGTGATTCAGGTAACACTCTAAAGCTAAACTCATCATGTTTGACTGAAAAGGGGTTAGATGTGCATCATTTGAAAGGTGTCACTCATAGAGATGAATTTAAAGGTAATTAAGTGACCCAATTAATCTGCATGTCTTTGTGGACTGTTTGGTTCCAGAAGCTTGGTGAGAGAGACTGAATATTGGACTTACATTCATCACATGGACCCAAATAAAGCTCCAAATTAAGGCAAAGTGTGCTCTGAACTGAGTGCCCCTGAAATTGGGCTCCAGAATCCAGACTGCCCCAAATTGTTGTACGGCAGCAACAATTTTTGCTCTATGTTAGAGACGCATACGGATACGGACGGAGCCTCAGTCTTGACCACCCTTTTGTTAATCTGTCTTTTGTGAGTTCGACCAACTGTGTGGAAGTTCCGTAGTAAAGTCAACTTCCTTAAACCTCATCCTGTCAACATATTAACACTTAAGAAGCCTGTGAATGTTCTCATTTATCCCCAAAGCAATTTTAGTCAAAAGCAACTGGACTTGGTTATTTGTCTAGGAAGACGTTTCACCTCTCATCCAAGAGACTTCATCAGTTCATGTACGCTTCTGACCAGGCTGGAACTGGACCAACTAGCTGGTGTGGAGATCCAGGTATTTAACCTCTCACGAGGCCGATGATGTCACTGGAACCCTTTGTGCTCCAAGTGCCCACGCCCGTCGTTAGAGTGACAGTCGGTGGTGGGCAGTTGGTTTCGACTTCGTTAGCGCTCTATTGAGTCTTAACGACAGTGGTTGGATTCACAGGAGGCCCTTTGTGAACAGTTGTTCTTTGAGGTTAGATTGTTGAATCTCCTGGGAAGGGATGAAAGGGCAGCATTGTGAATTGGAGATAAGTTGTGTCTCAGACCTCCTCCCCTGTTTAGCGATGGTTTCTCTACTTTTGCATTAGTTAAGAAGTAAAATGATTAGTTTAGGAATTACTTTACGTATTGTGAAAATAGACTTAGCACATGAGGACATATTTGTCTGCCGTATCTGTTTCATGTTTGATTGCCCCTACCCTCCTGGTAGTGTGTGATACATTAGAACCCTATCTATTATGTTATATCTGTTCAAACTGCATAAGCTGCAATTCATTGACAAAATCATGAACACGAGTCTGCAGGTACATCCCTTTATAGGATGAGGGTAAATAGAACATCTGTGAATAAAGCCACAAGGAGGTGGCCACAAATCAGTAGCCATGCTCTATATGTATGTCTTACTTTAACTCTAACATTACATGTTTTTAATTGCATATAATAGATATGTGTGGATCTAAAGTTTGGGATACAAGGGTGCTGTTTTAGCCAAGGGCACAGCTAAGCAGGAGAAGTGAAGGGATCTGAGATCTAATTCCATTATTGTGACATCCCTGGCGAGCCTCAGTGGAGAGTATGCATTAAAGGGGGATTTCAGTATGTTTTAACCCCATGTGTTTCTGTGTAAATGACGGCAACAACGTGTTTTGAGATTGCTCCAGTTTCGAGTGCGATTGCTGCAAACGCGTATGACAGCTATTAACCAAGCTACAACCTAATCAAAGGGACACCCGCCTGCTGACAAAATAAGTTTGTTTTTGACACTGACAGGCTCAGATTCTTATCAGAAATGTCTGACTTTATATGGAAAGATGGTGTCAGGCTTGTTCTGAACTCTCATTCTGAAATTTTGGGGGATGTTGCCGGAAGACACTGGATTGGAACTTCATAGGGGGAGAGTATTGTGTAGCTTGCGTAGTGTAGCTTTGTGTTAGTTAAACTACTTTTAATAATAATAATAATGGTTCGCTTTTGCACATTTCTGAATTGTGCTGACAATATGTGGAGCTACACTTCACACAGCTTTCATAGGCTAAAGTGTCCTGCAGACAGGCAGAAGTTGTGAGCTAGTTGTGCTACAAATGGATCCTAATAACTCCGGATACACAGTTCCGTACAGACCATCGGTCCTGCAGTTTGACCACGACACTGCTGACGGACAAGAGGAGAAGACATCCAACCGAAGCACACCCTAGAGACAGAGCTCAAGTAGGCTAATGCTATCAGCTGACCTGCATCAGTACATAACAGCAGGGCAGGATAATGGCAAGTTCTCCAGCTTTCGACATTGTAGTCAAACAATTTTGACAACAATCTGAGCCAAATTCGTGGCGGCCAGGCTGCAGCACTCACGTTTGTTACTGGACCAATTTTTTTAAAATTGTTGTAGCCATTAGCCATTTACACAGAAATACATGGGGAGAGAGGGTCCAGGTTGAAAAATGCAGAAATTCCCCTTAAATATCACTCAAGTGATAGCACCTCCTTAAAACCAGTGAGTGACCAAACAACAGGAAAATGGTGCTACAGTTGGGGTCATCCCTGTGTTCCCCGTTCGCATAAGCCTCTGCCTTCACTGATGTCATTGAGCATTTTGTCAGGGTTAGGGGTTACGGTTAGGGTCAGGGTTAGGGGGTAGTGTTAGGGTCTACATAGGCCTATTTGCTGGGGGATTCAGCACTGATGACTGAACAAATAACAGACTGGGGCGCATAGGACCCGGGGAACATAGGTACGCTCCCCTACAATTAGAGCTGTGATACCAGGAGGGACACAATCACAGTTCTTGACTAAAAGAAATATTATCTGATTTCACATTTACCAGTGGTCTGCAGGCTGCAAAATGAAATATTCTAATGCCAGAGTCTCTTTATTAGGTACACCTATCTAATGCAAGACAGTGCACAGAGCTCTGCCATAAATTCCAACTTGACCTTTACGACTGTCAGGAACATGTAGATTTAATTATATGTTCATTATTGCTGTTTTACTGGACTACATTATTTTGAGAAATGTTTAATTTTTTTGTTCCCCCTCCTGGCATGACTTTACATCGGTGGAGCAGAATATAATAATATAAACACCTCTCAATATAATGCAGTCCAGTACATTACCACCACTCACTATGACCTCAAAGCCAAACTTATCTTTATTATTATGGATTTACATTACAGGCATCAGCAAAGTCAACTTTATGGCAGAACAGTTGTATTGGATTGTAAGGTGTGCCTAATATAGTGGTGCATATAGGGAATGCATGGTGGCAGTAGTTATATGTTTCATATTTAGAAACATTAGATAGATAGATAGATAGATAGATGGATAGATAGATAGATAGATAGATAGATAGATAGATAGATAGATAGATAGATAGATAGATAGATAGATAGATAGATAGATAGATAGATAGATAGATAGATAGAAAGAGTTAGAGAGAGAGAGACAGAGAAACATATCTATCCATCTATCTATCTATCTATCTATATATATATATAGATAGATAGATAGATAGATAGATAGATAGATAGAAAGAGTTAGAGAGAGAGAGACAGAGAAACGTATCTATCTATCTCTATATATAGAGATAGATAGATAGATAGATAGAGAGATAGATAGATAGATAGATAGATAGATAGATAGACAGACAGATAGATAGATAGATAGATAGATAGATAGATAGAAAGAGTTAGAGAGAGAGAGACAGAGAAACATATATATATATATATATAGATAGAGAGAGAGAGAGAGAGAGAGAGAGATAGGTAGGTAGGTAGATAGATAGATAGATAGATAGATAGATAGATAGATAGATATATAGATAGATAGATAGATAGATAGATAGATAGATAGATAGATAGATAGATAGATAGATAGATAGATAGATAGATAGAAAGAGTTAGAGAGAGGGAGACAGAGAAACGTATCTATCTATCTCTATATATAGAGATAGATAGATAGATAGATAGATAGATAGACAGATAGATAGCTATTTGGATAGATAAATAGATAGATAGATAGATAGATAGATAGATAGATAGATAGATAGATAGATAGATAGATAGATAGACAGATAGATAGACGGACAGATAGATAGATAGATAGATAGATAGATAGATAGAAAGAGTTAGAGAGAGAGAGACAGAGAAACATATATATATATATATGTTTCTCTGTCTCACTCTATCTATATATATATATATATATAGATAGAGAGAGAGAGAGAGAGAGAGAGAGAGATAGGTAGGTAGGTAGATAGATAGATAGATAGATAGATAGATAGATAGATAGATAGATAGATACAGTATATAGATGGATACGATAGATAGATAGATAGATAGATAGATAGATAGATAGATAGATAGATAGATAGATAGATAGATAGATAGATAGATAGATAGATAGATAGATAGATAGATAGATAGATAGATAGATAGATAGATAGATAGATAGATAGATAGATAGATGGATAGATAGATATTAAAATATATAAATAAATTGTCTAATTTTAGTGCTAAGTAGACATCATAATATAGTGTATGGTTATGAACAGTTTTAACCGCTGTTGGACTTTACAGCATTGATTTACCTGTTTTGGTTTTGTGCTCCATCTTGTGCTGTTTTGTAAGTTTATTGTGCCGCTTACTAACAGTGTTTGTAGACCGTAGTTAGTGTGATTAACAGCTTATAACAGCTAAACTGGGGACACTATTCATGTTTGGTTTTTCTCTTCTTCTACTCACAATCTGTGCATACTCCTCCAGTAGGGACGCCGGGTATCGAACCCCTGGCTTCGGGACCTGTCATGTAGAGAGAGAACTCTGGCACCACAGGCACCGTCCGTGGGCTCCTGTTTGACAGGGGACTTGTGCTCTCGCGAGAAGAGCTGCCCGTTCCATGTTTACTAGCAGTATTTATTAGCAGCAGTCTCCCCCTACCGTCACAGCTTTACGGTCCGGCCGAGCGAATGTTCGGTAAACGCGCTGCTGCTGC
This sequence comes from Echiichthys vipera, assembly GCF_963691815.1. Classification (NCBI taxonomy): domain Eukaryota; kingdom Metazoa; phylum Chordata; class Actinopteri; order Perciformes; family Trachinidae; genus Echiichthys; species Echiichthys vipera. The sequence goes on from NC_139847.1 coordinate 18,776,770, forward strand.
TGCTGTTGCTGCTGCTGCTGGGAGGAGGCACTACCGACATTTCGTCTTTGACAGTCGGCCGGAGACACCTCTCATTCAGGAAACGTTTCCGCACGCCCACAGACCACAGTCCGGTGTCGGTGTTCGCTGTCCGAGCGGAGCGAGACAGGGGAGAAAAGGGTGGTCGGCTCGGGTGTGCTCCGCGGGGGTATAGCCAGGTAAGACGGGAACACTGGTGCCGACCTCTTACTCAGTCCCTGCTGTCGGGCTTTTCCCTTTCATCCATTACTTTACAGCGCGAGAGCTGCAAACCCATGTCGCGCGTGCAGATTTAACACTATTTAGCTCGCGCACTATTGACGCGGTGCCCTTTAATCTTTGGCCCCATCAACGGTAGCCATGGTTACTAGCCATTTATCCAGCTCCACGGAACCAGTACCAGGTCAGACTGTATACGTGCGCTTCTCCAACATTTAGCCAGACCAAAGTCCACTCAATATTCGGGTAATTTAAGGTTCTCTGGCTTATCAGCGACCCTACACGGCTCACTGAATCCGGCTGTACATCCACCCTGACTCCGCAGGAGTGGCGGGTCTCTTCGGCACACAGGTATCCTCCGAAAAACCATCACGTCGAGGGAAATTCACCGAAAGCTTGTAGGAAAAGCAGGTGGACGTCTTGGTAGCCTACTACACGCACGGGTACCGCGCGTCTACAGGCTGTCTGTTTTCCGACAAAGGGACATTAAATTGTTGAAACAGTGAATTGAATTGTGCGACATAGTGTTTTCTCTGAGGCGGGTGTTTGAACGCACCGCGGCGGGATGCGTGTTCATGCTGGGGAAGGAGGCGGTCGGATGTGGGACGCGCCTCAATGGCGAGACGCGTGTGACTGTTGTGTGTTGTTGGTGTCTTCTTTGGTTACACGCGTCCACGTTGTCTCCGTGTCCGTCGCGCACACAGGCGCACTCCCACTGTTACATTTGCATACGTGTGGGTTTGCAGAAGGCACAATCTTATGTTGCTGGTGAAATGCTTTAACCGCAGCTGTTTATTGCTGAGGCCTTTTTTAAATAGATTTATAACAATGTTTTGTGTTTCTAAAATGGCCATAGCGCCTAAGTCAACAGCACCGCCCAGTATTGGACCTTATGAAATGCACAAAACCATAATTCGATATTTGAATCAATGGCAATGTTGTTTCTTGTTAACATTGTTATCTACTGACAGGCATTTGTAGTCCAGCCTGTGGTCAGATACTGTATTCCAGCTGCAACGATTGGACGATTAATCAGTTAATCGATTAGTTGTCAACCATTCAATTGATCATCAACTTCTTTGATTCTGATAGTCACTTAACCGTATTGTGTTACGTTGATCGAGACAGTAAACGGAATATCCTTGAGTTGAGGAAACAAGACTTTGTAGGACATCCTCCTGGGCTTTGGGAAACACATTTTTCACCTTTTTATGGACCATAATTAATCGATAATCGATAATGAAAATAGGTGCAACCCTCTCTACAGTTTCCTCATGACAGAAGCTGCGTTCTCCTGTATATTGGGTTTCATCTCTCAGATCCTCAAACAGCTTTGTCTGCTGTGGCAGATCAGATCTCGGCTCCACCTGCGTTGCATGTTGCATAACCAGGTCCAGGGATGCTGAATGTTGGTCAGCGGATAGACAAGCTGAAGAGAAGCTAGCCGATGATACGTCAGTGTGTCCGTTTGTGTGGTTCAAAGAAAGCGGCCTGCCTCTCCTCCCTCTCTGCTGCTGCGCTGCTCTGTAGGCTGAATTTATTGCTCCTGTAAGTCATAACAGTTAATGCAGTCTTGGCAGCTGGCAGCGCACATTCCTTACGTGCGTTCTCAGTGGAGTCACTGCCAAAGTGTAATCAATGCTGCGGCTTTTACTCATTTATTAAAATATGTATTTGCATGCGATTTCAGTAAGTGAATTCTGACTCTGCATTTTTGCTCTCCGGTACTTTCACCCTGGGGTTCTGTTACGCTGCTTTGCCTGTTGGACAAGCTTAGTTTATCGAAGGATAAGACTGGTGGGAGTCTACATTTGTCTTATTTTCAATGATGTTTTATATTTAATATTAGAACAGACTATCAGCTCTGATCATGTGATGCATCCTAATCATCACAGTGTTGAGAGTATGAACATTGAAGTAAAGAAAAATGCCATGTATTGCTGCTCGTTTCTCGCTGCTGCTGCTGCTGCTGCCAGTGTTGCTGTCCTCTCTTTCTGTGTCTGGGTACAGTGTTTTGCGCCACATCACGTCTCTTCGTCTTTGAAAATGTTTTCATGCACAGTGGGTGATTTTCCTACAAGTCGGTTTAAGAATATGTCTAAAATGATTGACCCGTGGAGACGCAAACAGATTTACCCCGCTCCACTAACCCTTCCTTGCTCCTCCAGCTATAGTTTTCTTAACGCTCCTTAAATGTGTTTTTATTGTATATCATCATTTATCTGATATGACGTATTTAATTCTGCTGCCTACTTGACACAGTGTGTGAGAGTGCCCTACGTGGACAAGATGTCAAAGCTGTCATTTAGTGAATATTTAGTTCTGTTTGTGGATGATTTTCATATGATCGTGTTACATATTATCAGCAAAATGACTGAGCTATCATTATAACAATAGTCTTGCAGAGTTGCTAAACTGAAACCATGTACTAACTTGGTTTTAGCATTTGATAGTTTCCACTCTACACAGTGCTACTGCAGGGGCTGTGTTGTGTGCAGCTCGACTTGTAACCTGCACAGCCTGTGGGTGGGTTAAGTGTCAGGAAAGAAAGCAGTGAACACTTAAATGTTGGAGTGGGCAGAAAAAGGACTGTTTATACTGTAGCTGTATGGGCTGATTCTCCACATTAACACTCTGCCACCAGCCAGATGGCCTTTAAACCATAAAAGGATGTTAGATTTCTGCTGTCAACCAGCACTGTGCCTGCGATGATGTAAAACCACATCACACACCGGTCAGAGTCATGATCTGGGGCATCATTAGAGCTCATACATGGCGCTGTATATCAGGAAAGTTATTGCCATTTTAAAAAAAAAAGGTATCTGTGGTTAGTATTCGGATGTTATTGTTTATAAACTGCAACTGAGACTTTGACACACAGTATTATGTGTGTATCAAAGCCTGATATATATTCCTCCTCTGTGCCATGGAGCTCCATTCTTTGTCTAGAAACTATTGAAACACTCCAGTGAGTCCCACTATTCCCTTCAGGAACACACACACACACACACACACAGACACACACACACACACACACACACACACACACACACACACATACACACACACACTTCTCTCCTGCTGCCCCAAACACTCAGTAGAGCGCCAAATGTGGATTCATTCGCTGCTGAAAATAGTCCCCAATAAAGACACTATTTCCTCCTGTTGACCAGTGTTTGTCCAAAACTACAGTGTCCGACATTTTGAAGAAATTTCCATTAAAAGAAAAAACCCAACAATGTATTCGACTTCAGAAAGTGTTGGACAAACGCATTGTCGGGTTTTTTCTTTGTTGACAATAAAATAAAAATAAAATAATAAAAATAGTAAAAAGCATATAGAAAGTCTACTTAAAATGAATCAAACAGTGCAGTGTAGTCTTGCTGTGAATACAACACACCTCCAACCTTCTGCCTCATCAAAGAATAATACACAAGTAAAATGAGTCACTTTAAGTTAACACATACCTCTGACGGCTACCACCGTCAGACCAGAGGGTGTGTGAGCTGTTAGCATCCGACTAGTGAGTGTGTATGTTGGTGACAGGACTTTAAATTGCCTAATCAATAATGGAAGTATTTAGCTTAGCCGTCATTGTTTTAACTAATGAGCCTCCTCAATGAACCAAAGAGGATTAAGATAGAAGTGTTCTAGAGAGGAGCCAAGGAAAAACTGGATTTAAGGCTGGGTCACACTAGAAAGTTTCACAGGGCCAGTTGGTGAAGTGCTCGTCAGTCACAATGACTCCCAGAGCCGTGTCTCTCCAGTGTTCCCTTGACTTCTTTACCTGGCACTTTTGGCACCATTGGGCGCCCTTTTGTTGAAGAGAAAATAGAGCTCTACTTTAAGGGTCGGGGTAAGGACGGCCGGTGTTGATGCTTATGCTTTGTTGTTGTTGTTGTTGCTGTTTTTTATTCCCCCTTTTGCAATGAATGAGATCTTCATTATACAAAAATAACCAAACTGTTTTTAAATCAATCATCCATTACATTGCACTTTCTTTTAATAAGCAGAACTTAAATTATACAAGTTTATGAAACTATTTGTAACATTTCCTTCTCTGACATGAAAAATAACTGCTTCGAAAGCCGTTTTTCGCTGCTATACAAATGCTGTAACCTACTAAATGACAAAAACATTTCAGTACCTACACAACCCAACAAAAACATACAGTGAAATAGAAATGAGATGTGTCAAGACAGATGTCCGTCCTCCATAGCGTTGGGTCTGTTTGACGTCCATGCCTGTTGGAGGGAAGGTTTTTGTGTCCACTGTGTGCTAAAGATTGCTGTTGCTACTCTCTGTAAACCATAACTAAGTCATAAAGTGTGGTCTTTACCTACTCTATATGTAGAGATCACTTTATGATTTGGCACTGTAAATAAAATTGAATTGAATTGAATGGTGGTGTGGTGGTTAGCAATGTCGCCTCACAGCAAGAGGGTTCCTGGTTTGAATCCCGGCTGGTGCTCTTCTCTGTGGTGTTCATGTTATCTTCGTGTCTGCGTGGGTTTTCTCTGGGTTCTCTCTTCCTCCCACAGTCCAAAGACATGCAGGTGTTAGGTTCATTGATGAATCTAAATTGCCCGTAGGTGTGAATGTGAGTGTGAATGGTTGTCTGTCTGTGTTTGTCTCTATGTGCCCTGTGATAGACTGGCATCCTGTCCAGGGTGTACCCCGCCTCTGGCCCTGGGATCAGCTCCAGCCCCCCCCGCGACCCCGATAGTGACAAGCGGTTGAAGATGAGTGAGTGAGTGTGACTAGAGTGTGAAAGGCACTACAAAAGCAATAGAATGTGAATGTAGGGTCCTGGGAGTGTAACAATACTTTTATTACACTTTAACTCGCTGAGTCGTCGGTGACCACTCAGACAACTTCAAATTCAGTCCAGCCTTCTATTCTTTGTTCTGTTGTTTTTATCAGTCAGTGGACATTACATTATATTTTTATATTACAGCAGGGCGAGCACGCTACGGTGTTTCTGCCGGGTGGTCTATAGATATGAATGGTGATGACACAGCAAAAATGTCAAACCGCAAACCACGGTAACAGGCTCCGTGTTTCAAGACGGATGAGTGGGTCTGATGAGAAGATGGTAACAAGTTATCCTGCCATGATGCCGCATACTTCTGCAACAGTTACCACAATAATATACAGAGGAACAAGTAGGATGTCCCTGAATTCTAAACGAACAGGGCACGAGGAACCATGAGGGTATTGTCAAGCCCCCTGAAAAGGTCCTACTCACTTGACATTCAGAAGGGTGGAATTAATCCTCTGGAAGAACAGGGTCCAGGACCATTTATGGACATTGAGTTTGGGTTCAGTTCAGGATTAAAGGTTTCCCCACACTCACAGTGTTGCATGGACGCAGTGTAGCGCTCTCAAACGTCCAAATAGAAACGGTTGAGAGGTTCATTATGTGGATAAAAGTAGAGGAGGTTTCAGACACAGCCTTGATGATGGCTCATTTCAGACGTTTACTGTACATATTTAGACGTTTCCCATCATGAGCCCTACTCTTCCTCTCACTGCGTGTTTGTGTGCATGCCCATGTGCCCGTGTGTGTGTGAGTGTTTATGTCTTGTTATGGCGGCGTTGTGTGAAACATTAGATGGCCAAACTGCGATATGGAAAATTCCAGTGATTCCCCTGCTGCCAGTCTGTCTGCCTGTCACAGAGCTGAGATGCTTCACTAGTGCGGGGTACAGATTTAGTCTTAGAATGAGCTTATGCCACTTTTAATACCATAACATGAAGGTGGGCAGTAAGAATAATGCAAGTAATCATAATGTTAGTGGGTGTTCAGTCGTGAATGTACTACAATGCCTCAATGACCCAAGCCAAGTTCCTGTGGTTCTGCTTGCCACCTGATTAAAGTGAAGGGATTAGCCCACAGACTGTGTAAAACGATGGACGACGCAGCTCCACTTCCTCCCACTGTGCAAAAGAGAACAAAATATGGGGCGCCGCCATGTTGTAATTTCCCAACTAGAGTCTGTGCAGGATCAGGCAGTAGAGTCAAGTCATCGAAGTTACGTCCATACGTCCACCCGCCCCACCAATCGTGAGTCAGCTGTCAATCATGCCGTTTCACCCTATTTTTATAGACATCAGATCACTAATTAAAAACCAAATGAACAAGAAAAGGGAACACAAGGGAAAACACCTTTATTGGCAGTCACCATGAGGAACATTTGTTTTACTTTCTGTTTTTAGTTTGTTAAAGGCTGAATATGGAGAATGAGCAGAACACCGCCATCCAGTGTCTCAAGATCGTAGTCGCAACAACAAAAAAATAACTCCAGCGGGTTGCCAGGTTTGTTGCCGAGTGTGTCAGCGATCAGCCCGCTCCATGTCAGTGATGAATCATACAACAATTATTCGACTAATCAGTTAATATGAAAACAGTATTCAACTGGTAAGTAAGTCTTTCTGTGAGTGCTGTGGAATCCATTAGCTAGCTCTCAACTCAACATGATTCCTTGTTTCCGTAGCAACAACAGACAACAGAACGTGACAGAAAGTCATTGTCAAACCTGTCAAAATTAAAAAAAATATACAGTATATGCATTCAGACTTAATATATTTCTTTATTGAAAAGCAATACTTTCATTTTTTATTTATTCGTTTATTTCAGGCATGTCAGTTATATAAATCCTCATCACACATTATCTTGGTTTACAATTCACACGACCAAGGGGAAAGCAGGAGAAGCAAAAGCTTATCTAGTCCTGCCCCGTTACCTAAGAATACTTTATCTTCTTCATACTATTTCTCTTGTGTATTTGTACCCCTCTAAACGCCCCGGGGGTGTGTTGTTATTATTATTATTATTATTATTATTTTTAAATAAAGCTTTTAATAAAGAGTCTCCATAACCTTTAATTAGTGAGTTAGTTAGTTAGTTAGTAGAGGGGGCGGGGTTTAGGGCCTATACTGAAGCCAGACACCAGGGCCAAAGCACCTTCTGTCTCAGACTGCTAGCTAGTGAGCTGCTATGACAGTCGTGGTCACACATATGCAAATTAAGCTGCAGACCAGCATGCGTAAGTGTTTAACCATTGAAATCCCTCATTGTGATACATATTCTGTAAATTCACTGGAGAAACAGTATAGCCTACAATTGTTACACCTCAAGGTGATCATATTGAAGCAGCATACTGAATGGCTGCCGTAAAACAAGTTTGCATACCAGTACCTGCTCTGCATCCCCAAAGCTCAGTACCAGAACCATTGAAACATTGAAATCATCAGCGTTATTTGTGCTAGTGTGAGCCATAACTGTTCCATAAGTACATTTCAACTCAAATCTTCAATCAAATTCAGATGAAAGTGTTCATCGTCACATTCTCCTCCTCCCAGAGTGCACAGGAGACGGACAGACTGTGGTAACTGATGAAGTGAGCTTTTCCCACGCAAGTGGCAGATTATTATCATTTTTTTGCCTCCACTTTTTTCAAGTTCTGTCTGTGATGAACGCACTGCTTTAACCGCAGAAGCAACGTGTTGAACTCTCGGTATTCTTGTGTGTGTGTGTGTGCGTGTGTGCGCGTGCATGCATGTGCGTGTGAACTCACCTTGACTTCTGTCAGAATTGTTCCTTTTCTTGCCTTCCTCCCATTGTTGACATGATTCGGCGTAAAGAAGTGTTGATCAGCAGCTCATTTCTATGTGTCAGTATCACGAGGGGCTTTACATTGACCATTTATGCTCGATCCATGTGCAGAGTTGATTTGGGATTTCTAAAAGGAAAATGTGCACTGGCAGCATGGATGGATTACTGAAATGGCCAGGCACAGGCCTAGGGGCCCATAAGGCCAGAGACCCATAAAGGCTGACGTAAAGGCGTAAATTGTTACACAAAATGACCAAAACTGCTCACAAAGAGACAAACAATGACTACAGGAATGCAAAACGACCACAAAGAGACGCTGAATAACTAAAAAAACAGACACAAAACGACCCCCACAGAGACAGAAACTACAACAAAGACACACAAACGGATTAAAAATAGATGTAAAATGACCACAGAGAAACAAAACGATGACCTAGAAACGTAAAATGTCTAAAAATAGATGAAAAACAGTCACAGGGAGGCAACCCAATTACAAAGACAAACAAAACAGCTAAAAATGGACATAAGATGGCAACAAAGAGAAACAAAATGACTTTTAAAAAGAGACTACAGCAGACTCTTTGAATTTGGGTATCAAAGTCCATCCATGACGGCAGGTTGGTTTATTTTATCCACAGTCCTGTTCATTTTTACCTACACACACAATTTACATTAAACAACATGGCTTTTGCATGTCAGCTACCAGGCTTTGTTCTCTTCCCTGTTGTCTGCCCATCGCAGCTTCTCCTGCGTTCTCTTTCCTCAGCATCACAGTCACAAATCACCGGAGACTTTTGCTCTCCCATTTTGTTGCTGAGTTTTGCCTCGGAACGTCTTTATTTTTCCTATGTGATTTGAACGTTGTTTCTATAAATAGTAATTATCTAACCACGTGTGCTTTCCCAGTGAATCTCTAAAGCTACGCTTGGATGCTTTTTAGTCTACCCTTTCCATAAATAGGTGATTCTCAGATTCATTGATAAATACAGTGTACAGCTGTAGCGGGTCTTCCATACAATGACATTGACTTGTCTGTCCAGTGTTTTATACTGAGAGACAGATGACTTGCACCCGCCCCCACTGAAACCAATCCTCCTGTGAACTTCATACACAAATTCCTCGGTCTAATTTGAGAAGTGACACACTTTCTCCCACCCGGTCCCAGGCCCCTCCACTCAGTGTCTCCCCTCGGTCCTCCTCTCTTATTTCCTCACCCACTGTAACTCTCCGCTCTGTTTTGTATTCCCTCCTTTCTTCTCAGGGATCACCATCACAAGTCTGGGTGAATACTCGACTCTGATTGGCTGCAGGGTGTCCATTAAAACGAGATATAGCACACCTGCTAAGTGGTTCAGCATTCTAATTGAATGCGCTAAATGAAAGTCATAATCCATAAGATTTGAGATGTGTTGGGTCTAGCGGCCTCTTTGGCAGTAAGATGTAACTGCAGGTGAGCCTCCATCTTGTCACGTTTACAGTCGCTCTGTGTGTTGACTTTCTTTTTTTGGCTCTTTTGTAAACTTTATTGAATTTATCAACCTATTAACCTCTCTACCTCCAGTCCGTCCCCTATATGTTCCCCTCCTAAATCCACACAGTCGCATACATTTGCTGCATCTGCCCTTACTACAAGCCTGACTCAGAAGTCGGAAGTTCCCGTTTTCCGATTACAAGTGAATGCAGCATAACCGTTAGTGACAAGTTCGGCCCTTAGGCTGTATGGGTGGGCCTGGAGACCAACAGCTGTCAGCAGCGTCACTAACATGGCGGCGTATTTACATCTAGAGAGGGAATGTCTCCACAGACAGACAGAGGTGAATACTCCGCGAAAAAGCAACACCTGCTCTCATTAGTGGGCCCTATGATCAATCACCATTGTTTTAACTAGATATTAACTTAAAAGACAATTGATTAGATGAAAATGATGAGCATTGAGTGAGGACTGCTCAATTTATCAAATGTTATTTTTAGATATAATTTTGGAATCCAGTGATAGATAATCATTATAAAACAATTATTGTGCCGCATTCTGTTTCACAATGATGCTCGGGTTTTGTTTCATGTGTTAGATTCAGCACTTTGTTTTCCTGTACAGTGGTGTGCTCTCGCTCCTCACCGAGTTACTGACTGGAATATATTATTATAGTGTTGAAAATACGTTCAGGAATGTTCAGCAGGTTGTGAGCAAAATATGTAGCAGCCAGATCAACGGTGGAACGTAGTTTCACTTGTCATGACTTTAATTATGTGAAATTGCTTAACAAAGACAAACCATATGTTTCCCTCTGTCTGTATTGATACACCTTCCCAACTGCTGATAAAACTACTTGTGTTAGCTTTTTGCTAACTCTGTGACAAAACAAGGAAGTATTTCTTGTTAAACAATAGTCAGGTGCAGTGACTGTGTGCATCCTCCTGAAGTCTTGTCAAAGAATGGCAAGTCCCAGCATGCATTTCCCCCTAAATCTACAAAAACATTTCTGTTTGTGTAGGCAAACCGTTGCCTATTTACATCCAGCAGACATAGAGCGACGTCAGCGGTTGAGTGTGTCTGTCTGCAGGTATAGCTACAGAGGGTTCATCCGAGCGGTTTCCACTGCCTGCTGCTGCTGCTGCTGCTGATGATGCTGCTGCTGATGCTGCTGCTGCTGCTGCTGCTGCTGCTGCTGCTGCTGCTGCTGCTGCTGCTGCTGCTGCTGCTGCTGGAAAGAGTTTGCAGGCTGTAAAACCATAGAAAATGAATTTAAAGAGGGCACAAAGCAGATAGCAGAGCTGGGGATAATTCTATGTGGCTTCAGCAACACAGTTCACATTACACACAGTCATCTGATCCATTGGTAATGAAAAAATATCGATTAGCGGTGTTTAAACACGTGTTAACATTGGAAAATTCCATAGGACTTTATAGTATTTTATTAAAACACTTGGAACATAGGAACATTTTCATATTGTCAATTTGTTTAGTAGCTCTGACCTTCTTTTGTCATTGTTTCTCATGGAACACATCAACAGAATATAGAGTGGATGGGCACGGTAATTCAATAATAATAATAATTCACAGGGATGAACAATTTGGAGACAATATCTAATGAAAGAGGTGTGTGGTTTGTAGAGCAGTGCTCAACAATGCCGTAGGCTTCAAATAAAAACCTTTAACTATACCGAACCCACCCTTAAAATGAAAAAAAGAAAGTTCAACAGTCACTTCACTATGAAAACAACAGATATATTGCTTATGTATGACAGACAGTAATATCCTGTGGACTGTCATTTCAAACACGTGAATTGTGTAAAACAAATCAGATTGGAATGCCTCATGCTTGTGCCAGTAAAACCCAAGGATAAAACAGCTGGATCGAAGCATTAGACTCAATTTTATATTCTTCACTTGGCTTGATGTGCTAGGTATTCCAAGCTCGAGGCACTGCTCACTGTTAGATGTCAACATCTGTATCCTCCCACCTTAAAACTTCTCACTATTTGGCATAAATTACCTCCTCTCTCCAAACAAGGCCCACTGCAGTCTTTGTGGTAGAGGACTGCGAGAGCACCTGTCAAACTGAGGTTTATTACATGCATAGTATGTACAAGCCTCCAGACTTTGTGCTCACTGGCTCGTCACCTCTTTCATCCTCCCCTCTCCTTTTCCAGCATCCTCATTCTCCACTTCCCAACAGCCTTGCTCTCTTTCTCTCTTCTCTTTTACCTCCCCACTGTTGTTCCCGCCACGCAGCTGTCACTGCTATAAATAATTGCGATGCATACGCTCAGACACACACACACACACACACACACACACCATAAAAATACTTCTTTCCTTCTTCCATTCCCTCCCCCGTCCCTCTCTCTTACATGAGGTCCTTCCTTGATTTTTCAGCAGTGTAGACCAGTGTAAATATAATTTCATATTGTCAGTCATTGGTGCCAGACAATTAACAATAGAATAAAAAAACGTGCAGTTTAAAAACCTGATCATAAACACCATGTAAACACCGTATCCCCGGGTAAAATCAGAGTTCTCATACCCCTGATAACAGACCTAGAGAACTCCTTTAGTAATGCGCATGTGCTGGTGGCTTTTGACCCGGAAATAGAATAAATAAAAAAACAACCACAATAGAGCGTTACCTTTAAACCAAGGGAGGACTGCACCATGGCAAGTAACATTACTACCAAGAAAACCTGTTTCTGTCGTAATTCTGTCCTAAAGTCGGCCGTTTTCCCCCCACTTGTGATTTTAACAAAGGTGAACCGGAAAATAAAGCCGCATTCAGTCCAGCGGTATGTTGGCGGAGCGCCACCTACTGTACTGGAGGCTGAGTTGCTCCGTCATTCAATCCCCTCTCATGTATATGTGGGGAACTTCAATAATCCGATTGTTTCCTTAACCGGGGTAATAGCAATTTCGGGTAACTGATGTGCATGTAAACGCACTAAGTGTGGTGGAACATGGCTGGGTCTGATTTGGAGCAACCACCATGGCAGAGTGCTGAATGACGTGAACATCCATATCAATGTTGTAAGGAAAGACAATAGAAACACATTTACACTACTTTATTTGATTCATCATAAAGGTCCAAACCCTTCCATGTTAGTGAGACACATCAAATATTTTTTTCCCAAAGATGGTTGCTGGTAGTTCTTATCATGTTGATGTATGTGTTTGTAATTAGTTATTTGATACTAGAGCGACCCAAATGTTCTGATTGACAGCTGTGATTGACAGCTGGGATTGACTGTTGACTGCGACTCCACCGCCTGTGCACTGCTGCACAGACTCCAAACTGATAAGATGGCGGCGGCCATATCTGGGATGCTTTGGCTTCATCTTTGTACAGTCAGAGGAGACACATCATCCATCTTTATATACGGTCTATGGGTGTGACAGTTAATAGAGGGCCCCTCTCATTCAACATTGCACTTCCTTAGGTCCTCTGCAATACATCCGCCCAGTGGGAAGTCGTTTGGATGAACAGTTGTCGAGAAAATCTAAAGACAGACAGACAGACAGAGAGTCCTTCCATTGTAGAGTGTAACGTTTGCTATGTTATGTGAGGGTTAGCACTGTCGCCTCACAGCAAGAGGGTTCCTGGTTCCAATCCTTTCTGGGGCCCTTCTGTGTGGAGTTTGCATATTCTCCCTGTGTCTGCGTGGGTTTTCCTCGGGTTCTCCCACAGTCCAAAGACATGCAGGTGTTAGGTTAACTGATGACTCTAAATTGCCCGTAGGTGTGAATGTGAGCGTGAATGGTTGTCTGTCTCTGTTTGTCTCTATGTTCCCTGTAATAGACTGGTGTCCTGTCCAGGGAGTATCCCCCCTCACGCGGGATGGTTATGTTATGTGACAACAACTATATGAACTAAGTAACTAACTAAGAAGGACTATTACAGCCGTACAGTAGGACTGATAGGACTTCAACACAGAAGCCTTCTGATGGTTTTCCAGTGAAAAGCCTTGAAGATGAAACAGCAGCAGTAGTCCATAAGTCAAAGGAGAACAAATGAGGGAAAAGTGAGTCGGCTGTCTATAAGGCGTTCATAAGAACAGGAACGTGGAACACAACTCCGAACCACAAATATTACAGTGCAGGCCCGTAACGCAGCTGCTTCCCCCGGTAGTGAAATGTAGGTTCTTTGAGTACCTAAAACACTTATTATTACACCAGTGGTTGTTAAGTGAACTGCAGTCAGAATCCTGTTGCTCACACTCCGTAGGCATGAGCATGCACATGTTTGTATAATGATGTAAAATGAAATACAATCATATTTAGAATAACGCTAGCTTACTGTTTGCAAATCACTCCATTAGCCAACTCCACGAAGCAACCCACGGCAGATTCATGCCACAGTGCTGAGCCACAACCAGTTGGCCAACCTTAGCTTAGGTTATGGTGAACTAATGTTAGCGAGCGAGCTAAAGTGAACCAGCTAGTTGTAACTTAGCTAAGCTGCATGGCTCTGGCATTGCTTGTTTCAAAAAGCCTCGTGAGTCTGGATGAATTAGCTAACATTATCCACTCAAGACAGTACTTTGCTACGTCCGCTAGCTAGCAATTCATCCACATTGGCAAGCAAACTAAGTTAAGTTAACATTAGCCAGGTAAAATCACAGAAGGGTTGCAATGTGCCACCACAAAACAGTCCACACATGCTGATCCTCCGCATTCTGCAGTGGCTGGCAGCCCACCACCCTCAGCCAGCCTAAACTCCAGCCCCGACCCCTGACTGCCCTGAGTCCAACTCCCTGCTGGATCAGCAAACCTGTAGTTGCCGTTAAACCGGACAACCACCAACCTTAGGTCCATTTCCAGAGCTGGTGGGTGCTGGTTGTTTGTTGACGTTAGCGGACTCCGTTTCTGAGCTAACGTTAGCTAATGTTGCACACTGTTGGCTGAAGCGGAGCTGAAGAGAGGCAAGGGACACCTGACTTTTCAAGAGAATTCATCCCAAGTTCTTTTCATGGAAGTCAATTCACAGGCTGTTATAGGCAACTGAGAAAGTCAGGGAAGGTCTCATTTATAAGTTATGTTACAACCCATTCATTATTAATAGGCCTTCAATAAGACATAATAGTTACACAGAAAACCTTTAAGCTAACAGGTCCTGATGAAGGTCACTGTGTGACCGAACAAAAGAAAAATGTATGTAAGCAGCTTTTTCAATTAAAACGAGGTTAACAATAACTACACTAATTATCTTACAGTCACATGCCTGTATGAGAATGAAAGGGTTCAAGGTTCAAGGTTTCTTTTATTAGCACACAAGGGTAAATCTGTTGTGCAGACGAGAGATTCAGCATTTCAGGCTTCAAACGAGACATCACAGCAATACCAGTGACATTAAGACTAATTATTTACACGCTTCATCTTCACCACTTCAGTTTCCAGGGCACTCAGCACTCCACCTCACCAAAGCTTAGAAACTGGACTGTTTTCAGGTGTTTCCCTTCTGAAAGTGTGCATAAAAACAGGTGGATGGAAACACGTCCTGGCGCTCTACCAGCTGAGTAAGCACCAATGCCCTCCTTAAAAGTCTCATCAAAATAAAGCCTCAGTATTGACATTGTTCCGTATATGAGATGATATTGCTCTCTGAGATGTACTGTGTGCTCCGTCTGCGTTTTACACCCCCCACCCCTGCCCCCACATCCAGCGACATTGAGCATGCTACCATACGCTACACTGCTGCAATCAACTCTCACAAACACGGTGTCAGACCCCAGTTTGTGTTTGCTTATAAATGTGTAACAATGCCTGGAGACAGTTGTCTCCCACCTGTCAGGTCGGAGGCTCCTGTTTATGTTTTGCAATGTATGGTTGTCATAGGGACAGGATTAGCTTGGAGGTGCTGTAAGGGATAGGGGGCAGCTGTGTGTGTGTCTGTGTGTGTATGTGTGTGTGTGTGTGTGTGTGTGTGTACTATTTCTGACCACACTCCTTCTTAGTTGTATAGAGGATCTATTTTGGCGATGTCACCTTTCTTTCCCCCTCACACACACGTTGAAATAAACAGCGTGGTGATATTATCAATGGGCGTCCAACAGGAACAGTGTGAGTGAAGCGCAGATTGAATCTCTTTACTGTTTCCCAAATTAAATCCTTAAAAGATGTGTCCTGGCCACTTCATCCTATTGTCTTACCTATAACAAACGTCCCATGATGTTACCATTACTGTACATCCAGAGCAAACTTTATCAAGATTCAAGAAGTTTTATTTATCCCGAGGGAAATGATTTTGCAACAGTTTCAATACAAAGATGGGAAAGGATCAGAGTAACAATAAGCTAACATAAATCAAATCAAAATAAAGCTAACATCAAATGAATTAAACAATTAACTAGATGTGACAGAGTGCAACAGACATTGTGGTTAAACGTAGGTAAATACAATATACAACAATACGCAGCGTGCAGTTTAGCAGCATGTTGAAATAAAATAATTACAAACTAAAGAAGTGATAAAGAGCGATAAGTGAAAACAGTGGTTAAAGTGTGTCCAGCTGATATCTTCACTCAGTATTAAACTGTGTCTGTGTGGTCATACCGACCGATGTGAGATTTTTGAGGCCGATACAAATTTTAAGGGGAAACAATTCAGATTTCTGATATATGGCCGATGAAGGGACATTTTTAGCAAGTTCTCAACCAATTCTAGACATGAACTAATAAACAAAAAGATAAATTGCTAAAGAAATCTTTTATTCAGTATCAGTCAATTTTATTATTAATAAATAAAATACAAATAAATATCTATATGAAACCATTTCTCAGTCCCCCCAAGCATTGTTTTCTGCATTATATGTTGTGTAAGAAAGGTTTTTTATAATGGTGCATATCAGAAAACATATATGCTGATATTATTGAGGATTCTCACAATACTAGGATTTCATAGTCTGTACCGATACCCGGGAAAATACTCAACACTTGATTTTTGATGCCACAGGGAGAAAAGAGTTTTTGTAATAAAGATGAGAACAATAACAGCAATAACAAAACTCTTCAAAAGTGGTCTGACGTAGTGAAAATCAGAAAAAACACACATAACTGTAGGGTGTATATCTAAAAATGACACATGTGTTTGTTTGATTGGGTTGTAGAGCTCAGGGTTTCTGTGCACATAAACGTTTGTGTTTCTGGGACTTTGGCTCCATGTTCAGTTCTAAATGGACTCTTAAATAGAGTTGGTAAAGCAGAACCACTGCTTCTGTCTCGTTGCTGGTCGACTTTTCACACATGATTGTGTCGTCCTGGTAAATGAACGTCTTTGAACCTTAGACGGGCCGATGATGTTAGCTGCTTAGTTAGTATTAACTGTTCAATACGTCAGTGTTCCTGACTCTGAATCCACTATAAAAACCCAGCTGTCAGTCTTTAAGACGCTTTGCATCTTTGTTGTGCTACTGGTTCACATCTTTAGCCTGTCCCCGCTCGTTAGCTTCGTATGCTAAATACTTCCAAACGGTACTTTAGCATTGTTCATTTCCTACTTAAACTGGTGGTGAAGGTGCTCCAGCAGCAGCTCTGAGTGTTCAGCCAGCTCAGTGTTGATAACGTGATGAACCAGCGTCCATGTGCTCAGAGAGACGAGCTGGAGCTTCTGTGTGGGTGATGATCCGGGTCAGCTGGAGGAGGAGGAGGCTGCACTGTTGAATACTGAACTGAAGTTACTATCTAATTCAATACTCATTTTCAGTATTGATTATTTTCTGTCAATTTTTTGACGACCCTAACAACAATAGATACCAATCTGCCTGTGATCTGCCGTTCATTTTGGTAAATGGACTTGTACTTATATAGCACCTTTCTAGTCTCCTGACTACTCAAGGCGCTTTCACACTACTTGTCACATTCACACAGATATTCACACTGATGGTAGCGGACATCTACATACCATCTAATCTAATCTAACCATTCACACCACAGCACAGGGAGCAATTCAGTGTCTTGACCAAGGACATTTCGACATGCAGACTGGGGGAGCTGGGGGATCGAAACCGCCGATGTCTCGAATGGAGGACGACCCACTCCCTCACTAAGCCACAGTCGCACTGATATATTGGCTAACCAATATATCAGTGTGGCTCTAATCATACACTGTATAGTTTATTGGCGTTTGCTGAAGACCAGTACTGATATTGTGGCTTGTGATCAGGCACAAACTAAGTGCAGATGGTTATTTTCATAACTCCAAGTTGATTGACATTGACCCTACAGATTAAATGCACGGGGGTAAGACCCTATAAATAACAGCCACGACTGTTTTCTTAAACCAGGGATATGCATTAGTCTCAAATGCCAAGTCATGTCTGTGAAGTCCAATCTGATTCAAGTGTGAAGTCTTCATAATGCTTCAGACTGAGTAACAATGTGGCTATTTGTGGAGATCAGGTCGCTGCAGATGAATAGCATCCCCTTGAGTAATTAATGAGGGCATATAGAACCCTCAGTTAGGAAAAGTCAGGATACTGGAGCCCACGCCTGCTTCTTTAATGACTTTTTATTAGGTGCAAAGGCTGCATTGATTTGTCCTTCTATCTATCTATCTATCATTGTATGTATCAACTATCATTTTAAACTCGGTGTCCCTATTCACTTCAGGGCAAAAGAATTGTTCTCTTTTGGTTTAAGTCCTTAGCTGTCTGTTTTGCTCATTGAGCTGTATGTTTTCAGATTCTATTCAAGACACACTCCTTGTTTTTCCTCTGATTAAATAGAAAAAAAATAGAAAAAAAATTTGGAGAAATAACAAATATCCCTTCCCCCAGGACTATAAAACTATACGTTTTATTATCTTCGAGCAGGGGTGTCAAACTGATCCAGTATAGGGCCGCTGTGGCTGCAGGTTGTCATTCCAACCAATCAAGAACACACCTGACTCGGCTAATTCAATCACCTGAACTGTCTTCACACAGTTGATTTGTTGGATCAGGTGTGTTTTTCATTGGTTGGAATGAAAACCTGCCGCCAAAGCGCCGATGAGTTTGACACCCTTGTCTTAGAGTTATTACATTCCTTACTATTAGGATACACACTAGAGATCAAAATTAGAGAACAAATTATTAATACTGGATTTATTCTGAAATATTGTTTTCTTTTTATCGTTCATAATTAGGTTGAATATCCTCTGTGTCTATACCACTGCTGTACCAACATGTTTCTTTAAATAACCAAGGCACTTCAACAAAAACCTTTATTTAGTGAAAAAACCAGTGATCAGAATGAGAGAACAGTGTTAATTGTGTAAGAAGAGAAGATTTCAACACTGTTTTCTTCTCTAGGATTGAAAAATGAACAGGAAGTGTAGAGGCCACAGCTTTGAATGACTTCAGCACATCTGCACCCACAGGACATCACTAGTTTCTCACACTGCTCTGGTTTCATCTTGGTCCATTCTGACTCACTCTCTAACACAGTTCACTAACTGGAGTGGGTTTCTTACACATTCCTGATCCTAGAGAAGAAAACATTGTTGAAATCTTCTCTTTTGACACAATCAACACTGTTCTCTCATTCTGATCACTGTTTTTTTCACTAAATAAAGGTTTTTGTTGAAGTGCCTTGGTAATTTAATAAAACATGTTAGTACAGCAGTGGTATAGACACAGAGGATATTCTATCGCATTCTGAACGGTAAAAAAAAAACAGTATTTCAGAATAAATCAAGTATTAATACTTTGTTCTCTAATGTTGATCTCCAGTGTGCATATCGGGTAAGTGCCACATTAATCCATCAAAAGGTGTGGCATTTATCAGGGTTTAACTCTGATGCCTTTTATAGTCCCTTCATGACCACACACCTGTCTCAGCCTTTGTTGTTAAGTACTGAGGGGCTTTTAACTCGCCTGCATTCTGAAATAAAAGAACTTCCCCTCCTTCACTCTGGAAACTTGGTAATAGAGATCTTAGCAATTGCAGTTAGAGCCAGACTGATCTATCTCTCGGACGATATCATTGGCTGATGTCCGCCTATTACAGATATGCATGTATACAGAATAATGTTAAATATTTTTAATAAAGTTATCTGTGAGGAGGATATGAGTCATATTGGTGCACAACTCACATAGAAAAGCTCAAAAATTCACCATATCTGCTTCCATATTGGTCCATATTTTATCTGGAAAAACATTTTCTCTTAAAACGGGTATTGGTATCAGTCTCAAAAATCCTGTTTTGGTCAGTAGGCTTTCATTACTAGAGAATGGACAATGTAGGATTTTAGCATGTTAAAAAAACACTGACAATAAGTTGTTAGTGTTGAATTTGTAGTAGACACTTTACCGGTGAACTGACTACAGTTTGCTCAAGATATTCCATTAACAGTAACCTTGATTTGGCTCCAGCCCATAAGTTACAGTTTAGATCAAGTAGAATTAATTTAATTGGACGGAAAATCCATCTTCTCATCTGATGTAGTCTATTAAAAGAAGAAGTCGAAAGTGAAAGTGTTTGTGCATGAATGTATGAACCACAATAACAAAAACAAATGTAAGTTTAATCATTTATAGGCTGCACTGTGTGTATGTAGAAATGACCATCTGCAGCATTTCCACTGGGCTTCACTGGGAATTCCACTCTCCCTTTGATGGCTGTAGAGTTTGTTTTGTTTTTTTTAGAGTTTTTTATATTTTTGTTCAATAAGGGGGTTGGGGGGGGGGGGGGGGGGGGGCTTATTATTACCTTATTTAAGATTTTTTTCACCTTTACTAAAAAATGATTTGTGATGCAATAAAAATATTTGTGAACTTTTAAAACTTTGTTGTGTCACTACGTATTGTATTTAAACATAATGACAGTTTTTAAACTTTTTACATTTACGTATTCATCACCAAAACCAGAAAAGTATAGTGCGTAGTACATAAACAATAAAGTAGGTAGTATAGATGTTACTGATCATAGTGTGCATATCAGTATAAATACAGTATGTATACAGTGGATAATAACCAAGGCACTTCAACAAAATCCTTTATTTTGTAAATAGCAGTGAGACGCTAACGTATCCGAGACGGAAAGGCTGGCTAACTACCATCAGCGGGGAGTGAGGTGGAGGGACAGGTGTTTTGCAGAGTTTTGCATGTCTGCTGAGAATTACATCCACCTTGCAGGCAGCAAGGGAATGCTACAGTTAGGCCTACTGAGTCTACTCAAACATAAATGATGTTCAAAAACTAAAATCCTCAGAACATTTTTGATCATTGATGAACCTAACAAAGAAGACTCTTTCATTTCTAAACAGCTTGCCTTCGTTAGTTTTCCCACGTCGATGAGATTCTCGGCACAATATGTAGTTCCCAGGGGAGTTCCCCAGTGGGCAGTTCCTCTTAGGGAGTCCCCAGAACCGTCTGTCCAAAAACACCCAATGTTATCAATAATGAATGGTGGATCGATTCAGAACAGCAGAAGATATGATACACAATTCTTGTGCCAATCAATCTTTCTCCCACTCTGTACCTGTTCTTCACTGTCAGTATGAGATAGATGAAACAAAGGCATTTGTATTTGTGGAGTAATAATACAGCATAGCAAATGTTTTAAAATACACTTTGTGTAAATTACATCAGGATATCAAGTA
This sequence comes from Echiichthys vipera, assembly GCF_963691815.1. Lineage (NCBI taxonomy): Eukaryota > Metazoa > Chordata > Actinopteri > Perciformes > Trachinidae > Echiichthys > Echiichthys vipera. Next base: position 18,797,691 of record NC_139847.1, read on the forward strand.
ATCCCATCAGTTGGGGTGTGTGAGCAGTGCTTTGCAGTTAATTTATCTGAGGCACAGCATGTGTTCTCCATTACTCAGAGTAGCACTCTGTATTTGGCAGTTGGAGTGGTTTTGCAGTCTGTGTTTTGTGACAATAGGAAGCCCTTATATCTCTAGAAAGCTTTAAACTGGATCCTGTTTCTTGAAAGGAGTCTATCTATAGCTGGATCCATGTGGTGGAACAGTGATCATCGCACAGCAGAGGCTCCTGAACACACACAGAAGCAGTTTGATTCTACTCTTCCACCGACATGTTTGTCCGCAGGACACTGTCGGACTGCTGTTGTCTTGGTTTTGTGTTAAATATTTAATAAGTCCTTTCTGGGAAGCATCAGGGTGTGAAGACAACCTCACGTGTTTATTAACTGGCTGTGGTGTTCAGTCATGTGGTGTTATCAATTTAATACAGTTCCAGTTGTCCAAATGAATGACTCCATGTAAAAACCATCAAAAATGAGCACGTAATGAGGATTGCCTGGCGTAATGCACAACAGTCTCAATTCATTAGATAATCATCATTACTGTTTGATTGTTTTATACGTGATTTTGCATTAATTTTCCATATTGTATATTGATTACCCAGACCTACATTTATTACATCTCAATTAAATGTATTCATTTCCGAATGTATTTAATGTAAAACTTGTTAGCATGACCCATCCAGAGATTCTGGAAAAATATTTTTCTAGGTTTGTGCTTTGTTCTTTAGTCTTGACCGAAATACATATGTATATTTTTTTGTGTTATATTAGATTCAATATTTGTACTCTTGGACAAAAAGCTCTTTGAACAAATCTTTGAATTTACTTTGATGACACTTCCTACTTCCTCTGTCTTATCATCTCTTTCCTCATCTGATTTCCCCCCCCCCCTTGTCCTCATCACTCTCTTTTACCGTAATCACATTACTCTCTCTCTCTCTCTCTCTCTCTCTCTCTCTCTGTCTGTCTCTCTCTCTCTCTCTCTCTCTCTCTCTCTCTCTCTCTCTCTCTCTCTCTCTCTCTCTCTCTCTCTCTCTCCCTCTCCCTCTCCCTCTATCTCTCTCTGTCTGCCTGAAGAGCTGAGGGGAAGCAGAGCAGACCCTGCCCTCCCTGATCGGAGAGGGAATCACGACCACAGCTCCAGCCGCACAGACAGTCTTTGTCCATCATGCAGACCTCCGTCCTTCTCCTTCTTTCCCCGATCCTCTTCCTGGCCCTCCTCATCCCGACCTGCTCAACACAGAGCGAAGCAGACCTCATCGTTCAGACACGTAGCGGTCGAGTCCGCGGCATCCGCATGCAGGTGCCGGACCGAAGCTACGTCACCGCTTTCCTAGGAATCCCATTCGGTGAGCCGCCGGTAGGAAAGCGCCGTTTCCGCCGTGCTGAGCCCAAGCGTCCGTGGACAGGGCTGTATGAGGCCAACGATTACCCCAATGCCTGTTACCAGTTTGTGGACACGTCGTTCCCCGGCTTCCAGGGCAGCGAGATGTGGAACCCCAACAAAGATATGAGCGAGGACTGCCTGTACCTCAATGTCTGGGTGCCCTCCTCACCCAGACCACACAATCTCACCGTCATGGTGTGGATCTACGGCGGAGGTACTTGGTCACGACTTATTCAGAATAAGACAGAATCTAAATCACTTAGACATGACTCATTCTGCCATAGGGTCAGCAGTGCACCAGGTTGTACATTGTGCTCCTGCAGAGAGTATAAAAAATGTAATTAAAGATATCAGGCATCTGTTTAAGGAGTGTCCACTCCTCCACTCTTTGTAGAGAGCAGTCATTTCAGTCTATGCAGACAAGTCAATGTGGAGTCAAAGTACCTGTTTGAAATGCTTGAACTCAGAATTTTCTTGGGCAGTGCCCAGGAGATGAACTGGAACCTCTTCAGCCACCAGTCAGTTCTATAAAGTTGGTCAATACAGGGACTTGAACCCAGATACCCTTTGGTTTCCAAGTCAAGTCCCCACAGACTAGCCACTAGACAAAACTGCTCTTTCTATATGCAATAAGCTGCATATAAAAGAAATAGTAATCGGTCTTACAGAGCACAAGGTTTTTTATATGCAGAACCAGGATCATCTTAGCCAATGATTTTGCAGCTACTGGAGTGATTTGACCAAATTTTTGGGTTATAATGTAAAATATAGAAAAGGGCGTAATCTGCCTCCCAGACTATGACAGTGTGTCTTAAATTTTCAACTATTTCCTTATAGGTTTAAATATATTGAACTATGTATAAATATAGACATAAAACACCTCAAACTGTAAAAATACTGAAATAAAATCACTTTATTTGTGGGAGATTGCAACACAATAGTCTAATACTATACTGTGATATTTAACATTTCCAGGGTTCTACAGCGGTTCTTCCTCTCTGGACGTGTATGATGGTCGTTACCTAGCTCACAGTGAGACAGTCATTGTGGTTTCCATGAACTATCGAATCGGCGCCTTCGGCTTCCTGGCTCTGCACGGCACCTCTGAGGCTCCTGGTAACGTGGGTCTGCTGGACCAGAGGATGGCACTGCAGTGGGTACAAGATAACATCCATTTATTTGGTGGAAACCCAAAACAAGTGAGTTAGTTTCATTTCTTTATTCTATTCTTTCTACACAAAGAATCAAGTGCATGTCCATTTTGATCCTGATCTCTCTATTCGCTCCAAACAGGTGACTATCTTTGGTGAGAGTGCTGGTGGCGCCTCAGTAGGTTTCCACCTGTTGTCTCCAGACAGCCGGCCTACCTTCACCAGGGCCATCCTCCAGAGCGGGGTCCCCAACTGTCCCTGGGCCTCGGTTAGCCCCGCTGAGGCCCGCAGAAGGGCCACACTGCTGGGCAAACTGGTTGGCTGCAACGGAGGCAATGACACTGAACTAGTTGACTGTCTGCGCAGTAAAAGTCCACAGGAGCTCATTGACCAAGAGTGGCAGGTAATGCAGACTTAGTCAGTAAACACTTCATCCTCTTTTAGGCCTTGAAACACAGGCATCAATACACATTAGCCATCTTTCCACTACCGTGCGACAGGCCGACAGGCCCTGGAGAACAGGCCAGGAGAACAAAAAACATTTGCCTTTATACTATCTGCCGATAGCCAGTCTCCACATCAGGGCACGGTAGCTGCTTGGCTCATGGGTAAACGGTGGGCCATATTCATCTGCAAACTGGCCCAGACATGGCCCCAACATGGCTCCAACATGGCCCCAACATGGACCCAACATGGCTCCTACATGGCCCCAACATGACACCAACATGACACCAACATGGCCCCAACATGGGCCCAGCCCTGTGCGACCTAAGACCAGAGGTGACCATGGAAAAGCGAGTGGAAAGGTGGCTAATGATTCTAAATAACCTACGGCACCAAATGTGGATTAATCTGCTGTTGTAAATACTCCCTAACATACCCGCACTGTCCTCCTTTTTGAGTTATTTGTGTTAAAAACTACATTGACCAGTTTTAGGAAATGACTGAGCCTGTTGTGAAATGAAACTATATATTTGCGAGCTGTTTTAAAGATGTACATCTTCAGTAGAAAGCAGCGAGATTGGGCCTGAGAGCCACAGACAAGAAGTCAGAAAGTATGAGAGACGAACATACACATGGTTGGTTTTGGTCTTTCCATGCGAATTATTGACAATAATCTTCTATAATGGTAAGTCATTTTATATTGACATATCTATATATATTATGGATATTTGGACACTGGAAACCATTGAAAAATACAATAACCAGACAGTATTTTAGAACCCATAAATAATAATAAATAAAAAGGCTTGAAAACTGCCAACAAAATAATCTTTAAAAAAAAGAGGAACACATAAATCAATACTCACAGATTTACAACATGATTCACACTGGTCTAATACAACCAGACATGCTTCAGTATCAAAAGTTTTAGACATTATATATTCTCAAAAATCCCAAATCTTCTATCCCGACATAGGTCATTTTATATCTGGATAATATTATGTCAGGATATAACATGTTTTATGGTCATTCAAATAGTTAATAGTCTATATCAAATAACCACATAGTTAAGTCTATTTTTGTCGTATTTTCTCACGTTATTAACAACTTTAGAGCAAAATGTACATGATAAGCAAAGATCAGAACGTAAAGTGTGGTTTTCTGACATCGGGATAGAAACAGATAGAGTCATATTTATATTGCCATGACGATATATATCATCATGACACCCAGCTATTATATTGTCATATATATTGAGAAAAATCAAGATGTAAGCATTCAAATACATGATACCTTCAGTTCTGCTCTCTACACATTCTGAGATCCACGACCAGATGTGCCGGGGTGCAGCACATCTATCAGGCTACACAGTCAGACATAAGTGAAAGGTAGTGTTGTCTCTGAGGTGTTTTTTCACTCAGCGGTCCCTTTGTCATCCTGTTCTGAGCAGGTCCTGCCGTGGTCCGCCCTCTTCCGCTTTTCATTTGTCCCTGTGGTGGATGGTGAGGTTCTGCCCGACACTCCCGAGGCCATGCTCAGCTCAGGCAACTTCAAAGACACTCAGATCCTGCTCGGGGTCAACCAGGACGAGGGCTCCTACTTCCTGCTGTACGGAGCTCCAGGCTTCAGCAAGGACAACGAAAGCCTCATCTCCAGAGAGGACTTCCTGGAAGGTGAAGCTCCCTCTGCTGAAAAGAACGGATGGAGACACTGCAGAATACTGCAACATTCTTCTCTACATTGTTAATGTAACTGCAGAATCTGACAGTTCTCCATAATCATGCCGTTACCTTTAAATGTCACAGGTGTCAAGCTGGGCGTACCACACGCAAATGATATCGGCCTGGAGGCGGTGGTGCTGCAGTATACTGACTGGATGGATGAGAACAACGGGGTGAAGAATCGGGAAGCCATGGACGACATCGTGGGTGACCATAACGTCATTTGCCCGCTGGCCCACTTTGCTCGCACCTACGCCCAGCATAGCGCCCTCAAGGCGAACATGGGAGTGATGAACAGCGGTGGAAACTCACAAGGTCAGATATAGATAGAGTGTCTGTGTGTTCCAATAACCTATATTATATGTTTGCTAACGCATAAAAACAACTGTCTCAGTGTTTTACCAAAACAGGCATGAAAAGGGGTCAGGTGTGAAAAGGGTGAGATGGATACGGGGGTTATTATTATGACAGATGCCTCTTTCAGCAGCTTTAATTCTTCTCCCTATATATCACCTGTAGCTACCGTTAAGCCTCTGTCAACAGAGCTGCCGGGGAACCTCAATGAACCAGAAATGATTCAAATTATTGGAACCATCGCTCACTAAATTCAGTCAGGCAACTAACAACTAACGCTATTCCACTGTCCAAATCGGTGAGGTGTCTTCTGTTCAGGTTCCGAGTGCTTCGGTCTACACGAGCGAACTGCTTGTACACTTCACAAACCAATCAGGTCGCAGTATTCCCCGACGCGAGGCCCTTCAAGCTTATTTCCTTGCTCTTGCGCTTGTGAATGCTTTTATAGAATTCAAGGCTCCCTTCAGGCGCGAACACGTTTGCAGTTCACTAAGCTCTGGTAAACCTTAATGTCCCGTCCATAACACCCCCCCCCCCCCCCCCCACACACACACACACACACCCACACACACACACACACACACACACAAATATTTTCTCATCAAAGTCAAGTCCAAGTCAGCTTTATTGTCAATTCTTCACATGAACAAGACAAACAAGGAATCGAAATTGAATTTCTCCCTATCCAATGCGTAGACTAGACAAGACAAAGACAAGACACAATTAGGCAAGTGATTAGACACAATGGTAAGTGACACAACATAAATGATCGAACTGCTATAGTAACAACAACACAATACAAAACAATACAATTCAGCGGATCTACACCATTCACGTATTTTGGTCACCTATTTTGGTTTCAAAACGGCAAATTTTGCCGAAAGGTGAGTGATTTTCATGACTGAAAAAACAGCATAATATTTCCATGACCTTGATGAGGTCATAAGAAATGCTCTGTGGGAGGCACACAGAGCATATAACCAGCATCTGCAGAGGTCGGTGATGTCAGACCATTGCTGCAGACACTAAATAAACACTTGTCCTTCTCTTGTCCTGCGCCTCAAGGGGGGGTCTACCTCTACCTGTTCGACCACCGAGCCTCCAACCTGGCGTGGCCGGAGTGGATGGGCGTGATCCACGGCTACGAGATCGAGTTTGTCTTCGGCCTGCCACTGGAGAAGAGACTCAACTACACTATAGAGGAGGAGAAACTGAGCCAACGCATGATGAAATACTGGGCCAACTTTGCACGGACTGGGTGAGGCATCACAGATCGTAAAGAATGAATCTGCTATGTACTTATTGACTATAATGAGCAGCAGAGAGAGAAGAGTACACAGGTGAGGACAGAGAAGTCCATCTAGATTAGGTTGCTTAGCTACAGAGTAGATGAGGTGGTCAGCGACAGACTAGAAGTTACCGTTGGTCAGATGATGTATTTCTCAGTAAAACACTCCTGATACTTCTGTGGCATTCCCAGCAGAGATAGGGACGCTATGGGACTGGCTGGTAGGTCGTTTGGTCTACCAATTTGGTCCAGACTGAAATATCTCTGAAATTGTGGGGTAGATTTCCACAAAATATGGCACAATGGTGCCCAGATGATGAATTCGAAATGAACTAGCACCTCCATCAGGGCAAAGTTTTCACTTATTCATTGGAATATCTCAGCATCTAATCGATGGATTGTCACACCGTGTGATGCAGACCTTCATGGTCCCCAGAGGATGAGGCCCACTGACTTTGGTGATCCTCGGAACTCTAGCACCATCCTCAGGTCTAAACATCAGCATGGTAACTTTCAGAAAGCACTTGTTATTAACAACACCGATGGTCGTTAAGTGACCTGCAGTCAGCATCCAACCAAGCCAAGCCACAGCCAGCTGGCCAACCTTTAGTTTAGGTTTATGGGGGAGCTACAATGGTGGACAAATGTCTGACAACAATTTCTGGACTTTCATAGGATTGTCATTGGACACGTCTTATAGAGGTGTTTAAACTTGACAGGGGAAAAACCTGGATTGGGTTGCACCAGAGTCCTTCTTCAGCTCTTAGTTACTACCACCTATTCAACTAGTGATTTACTTTACAGCTTAAATTAGACACAAGTGGACCTACAAAACTGGTGTGGAGATAATCTTTGAAATCTTCTTTGTATCTGTTTTTAATTGTAACACCCTGCCTTGTTCTACCTGCATCTCTTGATTTGTGTCAGAAATCCTAATGTGAACCATGACGGGCTGGTGGAGAGCAGGAAGCGCTGGCCTCTGTTCACCGTCAGTGAGCAGAAACACATCGGACTCAACACTGAATCAGTGAAGGTCTACAAAGGTCTGAGGAACCAGATGTGTGCTTTCTGGAACCGCTTCCTGCCGCGCCTCCTCAACATCACTGGTAAATTGGTCCCACTTTTGTTGCCAGTGTTGATCTTTGAGAGCTTAAAAAACAAAAAAGATCAATAATAATAATAATCTCATTTGGTGTCATGCTAATGTCAAACAACCTCCACATCTCCTTCAGATTTTTCACAATAAAAGCCCTTTTCTAACTTTGAGAAGACACAACTAACATTTTTTGTTTATGGGAGTGTTGAGTGTGATTGCCGGTAGCTTAAAGGGATGGATGAGATATTTGTGGTTGTATGCATTCCCTATTAGTCAGTGTGTGTACCTACAGCACATGACAGTCTGGAGAAGCAGACAGGAGGACTGACACAGAAGCTAAGAAATGTCCTGCTGTGGACGGGGCTAGCAGCTTAATGTATTTTATTCACCTGTTTCAAATGTACGCTATATTTAGCATATTTTCACCACTTTACCTTGACATCAGACAGCCGATTCCGACAGAGAACTGAAGCTGTTATATACATCTATGTTCTCTTCAAAGCCATCAGACATTGACAAAAACAATCATTTTCATCGTCGGATGTTCAAGCTAAACCAAAGTTTCAAATAATAAGGTAAATGTGTTAATGGGTAACCAGCAGATCTGCTCAGGATATAGACTGATGCCTCCTTTCAGACAGTTTTTCTACTTTGGCAGTCTGACATCAAGCCTTCTCAGATTTTTTTTTTTTTTTTTTTTTTTTGGGGGGGGCATTTTTTCAAGCCTTTATTATATAGGCCGCTTCTCGAGGACCTTCAGCCTCTTTACATGGGGAGACTGCTCTAACCACTGTGCCACCAGCTGCCCTGCCTTCTGCTCCAGGAAAGCACGCCGAGAACACCCCTGAAGTACATCTACTCACAGCTCTGGTAGAATGCGCTGCTGTTTACAACATGTAGCAACATGCTAACGGCAGAAAAAACTGTAATATTTGTTGCTTGCGTTGACTAAGTTAGGACAGCTCTCCTGCTACAACATGTTAGTTTGTGTTGTGCTTATAAAGCGTTTAATTAAGACGGTAGAAAACGCCGCTTTATTGGCACAGTCCACTGTTTACTACATGTAGCTACATTCTAGCGACATTTATAAGTAACAAAGGGGAAGAGACCAGGAAGTTCCTGACCAATCAGAGCAGACTGGGTTTATCGAAGGGGGGCTTAAAATAGAAAGGCACCGCAACAGAGCGTCTCAGACAGAGGAAGCATCGATATGAGAAAAATAAAGTGTTTTTTGACCGTTAAAGTATATACAGTAAACATGTTCTAGACATACATGTATGAACCTGAAAAAGTGTATAATATATATATAGGTCCCATTTAAAGGGTTAGAAACTAACAAAACTAACAAACTAATTAACCGATGGAGGCAGTAGACCAGCATTTTTAAGTGGGCCTTTTTTTAGGTGTCTGAAATATGTCTAGCTGCTGCCCCCGTCCACAGCAGCGTCTGTGTCAGTCCTCCTGTCTCGACGTGCTAACAGTCATCTACTGTAGGTAACACACTGACTATGGATAGATACCTCGTACAGCCACACTTGAAAATATCTCAACTATTGCGTGAACACCAAATGAAAGAACCGCAAAGTAGAACAAGTGCTTACCGCTGTTTTTCTTCTCTCAGACAACATAGACGAGGCAGAGCGTCAGTGGAAGGTGGAGTTCCACCGCTGGTCCTCCTACATGATGCACTGGAAGAGCCAGTTTGACCACTACAGCAAGCAGGAGCGCTGCACTGACCTCTAAGAGCCTCGGCGGAGAGATGAGAGAGTGACGGGTTTGGGGGGGAAGGGGGGAGTCAGAGAGAACAAGATATGGCTATCTTCCTCCATAGCCCCTCAGTGAAGTCTAACTTCATTCAAACTTGATTTCTTTTTTGCTGTTGTCTTTTGTCTGTTTGGCTCCACACGCAAACACAGGCACTGTTGATTTGTATCTGTATTATTTATACTATTTATTTTTGCGTTGTTTTTCTGAATTTTGTGTGTGTCTCTGTGGAAATGAAGGGCTATGGAGGGATGTTGTCATCAATATGAAGGAATATTAGAAATGTCAAAGATGTGTCATTACCTCGAGAGTGTGTGCGTGCGTGTGTGTGCGTGTGTGTGTGTGTGTGCGCGTGTGTTCAGGCTCATGACACTGCACCACTGCTGGTTTACTGTTGATCTCATAAACTCATCTTTTGTTTTCTGAGGATTCCTTCTCTCCAACATATCAGGGTTTTGTTTTGTTCTGGGTTGTTTTGGACTCAGCATCACTGTTTGTTTCTGTCAAAGCCTTTTAGTCTTGTTCTTGTTCATAACCACTACTATGACCACTATTCCCATTACCTGTGGTGTTCTGCTTCACTTTGTCGTGTGTGTTTCTCAAGTGGTAAAGCCATAAGCTGTGAGCTTTTTGTGCGAAAAGGCTCCGTGGAAACAATAGACTCAATTTGTTTACTATGCTATGCTAGTTTGATGTGACGTGTCAGTTTTTAAGCCGGATCCTTCCATCCGTACTGTAGATGGTGTTTGACATTCAGCCCACCTGATCGGTGCCTAATTTACATTTCAGAAGTTCACTTCAAATCAGCGTGACGCTTGAACAGAAGCAAGTCGTGTTCTTGTGTATGGCCCTCCTCGCCTTGGCCTGTCAGCAGTTTAGTGCCACACCTGTCACTGTCTTATTCACACATCAGAAATAGGGTGGAGGGGCTGAGCGGCTCCAAACGTCTATAAATAATGTAAAAAAAAAAGGTCAAAATGTGATCGAATATCACTGCAAGTAGGGTTGTCCTCGATTAAATGAATCTTCAGTTGACTACCACTGTTGATTTTGTGATAATCGATGAGTTATTTGAATCATCAAATCAGTAAAGTTCCTTGGAAATAAGTCATTCGGCCTGAGAAACGCATAAATACTGACTAATTGACTAAAGAATCTTAGTTGACGGAGACCAAAACAACTGATTAGTCGACTGATCGACCCTAGCTGCAAGTGCAACACAGATGCAAAGTCAACAGCTCCACTGTCGAGTTAAAGAGAGGCTGTGTAAGTTGCAGAAGACACTTCCTGAGTCAACATTTTTCACATATAACGCCGATATCACACGCGGATGAAGGGACCTAATTTGAGGTAGATTTTTCTGAGATCTGGCACAGTGAAATACAAAAATGAGGATTAAAAGTGTCACTTTAGAGAAAGAAAACTTTACGCCTTTAAACCTCAACAAAGGCAGTGCATACCGGATTCAGTCTATCCATGCTTACCATTCAAAATAAAAGCCTGAGCCTGCTTAACTATATATAAACTGTGTATATAAATATAGAAATCTATTGGTGCAATTGGCTGGTTCAGAATGGTACTGTGGCAGAGAGCAGTACTAGGGATGCACCCATTTATTGGCCGAACATCGGTAAATACCAATTAGATCGGTGCAAATATCGGCCGATGCGGGCATTCCCGTCATTTTTTACAGTAAGGCGTACACAGGCAGCTCCGTGTTGCTGGAGACGCCTTTTTTAAGTTCAATAAATGTTCCTTTTTTTAAAAAAATGAGACTCAGAACATTTGTTATCATCATTGTGTCATTTTTATGATGTTAATTAAGGGAGCAAACGTAGTATCGGCTCGGGGGGGGGGGGGGTGTGAAGGGATACCGTGAATCCTAGCAACCGTCTCTCCAGACATTTGTCATTCAGAAAGTTAACCCTTTAAATATACAGCGTTTGTGTGTTTGTGTGTTTGTGTGCGTCTTTCAATCCAAACCTCGTGGTGAGAAGTGAGGTGGGAGCACTGAGGTGGTGTCATCGGTGTGACCTCTACAGTCTTGGCTCCGGCCCTGTTCAGGAACCATTACTGTACTGTACTGTACTGTACTGTACTGTACTGTACTGTACGTGTGTGTGTGTGTGTGTGTGTGTGTGTGTGTGTGTGTGTGTGTGTGTGTGTGTGTGTGTGTGTGTGTGTGTGTGCGCGTGTGCGTGTGCGTGTGCGTGTGCGTGTGCGTGTGCGTGTGTGTGTGTCCACTCAGTGTCATGTACAGCTGTGATGTATTTCATTAACATTTCTCTCTCTCTCTCTCTCCATTACAGTGCTTTATCTCTCTGTCCTGTCGTTTTCACTTCTTCCATCTCCCTCCCTTTTTATTCCACCTCTCCATGTTTCTTTCCTTCATTGGATTTTTCTGCCCCCGACACCCCTCTCATCCCTTCTCCATCTCCTCCTTCCTCCTCTTCTCCTCCTGCATCTGTTCCTCTGCCTCCGTCACCGCCCTGTTGCCCTGCTTTCCGCCTCTCAGTCTTCCTCCTGTTTCATCTCTGATCAACCTCCACCCCCCCTCCTGTCTTTCCCACTCTCTTTCTTTCATCTTCCTCCTCTCACCCTCGTGTCAGACCTCCACCCTTTTCTTCCGACCCCCTCCCGTATCTTTCTCCTTCCACCTCATCTAACTTTTCTCCTCTTCATCATCTCTCTTTCCTTCCTCGCCTTCCTCCCCTCTCGGCCTCGTGCTGTCTCCGTCCCTGCCCCCTCCCCCACCGCCCTCCGTCCTCCTGCTTTCTCGTTAGTCTAATGGAGGCAGAGTAATTCACTCAGCAGCAGGGTAATGTGACAGAGCGCTGGCTCAGCCTCTGGCCTGCCAGCCAACAGGACACAATGGATGGATGGATGGATGGATGGAAAATGGAGGGGGAGCGTTGGAGAGATGAGGCAAGGAGAAAGGGACAGGGGAGGAGGAGAGAGAGGGTGGAGGCAGAAGGAGAGGTGGAGATGATGGAAAGATGAAAAGACAGTCAGAGAAACACGTCATTACATAACTCGTGTCCCCTTAGAAAGAGCTGTGTGTGTGTGTGTGTGTGTGTGTGTGTGTGTGTGTGTGTGTGTGTGTGTGTGTGTGTGTGTGTGTGTGTGTGTGTGTGTGTGTGTGTGTGTGTGTGTGTGTGTGTGTGTGTGTGTGTGTGTGTGTGTGTGTGTGTGTGTGTGTGTGTGTGTGTGTGTGTGTGTGTGTGTGTGTGTGTGTGTGTGTGTGTGTGTGGGCGTGTGTGTGCGTGTGTGTGTGTGAGAGAGAGAGAGAGAGTGTAAACTTACACACTGGCACTGATGAATGAATTATTAAAATTGAATTAAAAGTTTAAAACCTCATACTCAAATTGACACAAATTCCAAACTAATGAACCGACATGCTCTTTTTTTTTTAACTCACAGCAAAAATCGGCTAAACGTCGCACAGATAGACTCATTTATTTCTATTGGGACAGTTTAGGACAAAGGCTTTTATTTAACATGATTCAAATCTGCAAATTGGAAGGTGATGACATGACTCCTCCCGAAACATGATATTTATACCTAATGAGTTATCTGCTTGCTCAGTATACATGGATCTGGTGTGCATCAATTCTAACCTGTAGTAAGTAAAATCCCTTGATCATGTTAGGGCAGACCGACATGAAGAATATACAAATATCACCATATTTGGCCAAATATCTCCATATTGATATTGTGACGATATTGTAGTATCGGTGCTTTGACAAACCATTTACACAGTGAGATTTTGGATCATCATCAGTGGGTAGATGCAAATACAAGAGCAGCTAGAACAGTGTGGTACATACAGAGAATCACATCCTTTTACTGTGATACAGCCTTTCAAACCAAGAGAAGACAACACTGTCATATGATGATACCCAACGTGTAAAGGCCTGTGACCACATCACCTGTTTTTATGCGCCCCCGCATCTTTTTCAATTCCTACCGATGCGGAGAGCGCTCTGGCCTTCTTTGTGCGGCTGCTCGCTTCTACCTGAACATCTGAACTTTTCAGAAAAGCGTTGGTGTCGTCACAGGTGTTCCTGTTCAGGAAACTGTCACAACAATGACACAAAAGCCCAACCGTGGAAGCAGATCGACCGGATACGGATTCTCGCTGTGTGCTTTCAACACCGTACGCGCCGTTCGCTTGTTGCTAGCTTGGTGTTAGCTATAGCCACCTAGCTAACATTAATGTCATTGTCATTGGAAAAAAAAACACGGGCAAGGAAAGACACTACTATCTAGACTCGTGTCACAATATCGACAGTGGCGCAGTAATGTAGTCAGGGGCCCCTGGGCTACTGTTTGTTATGGCCCCCCACATTATTAATAACGCTTTATCAGAAAAAAAACCCTGCTAGAACAGAAGAAGAGTCTGCAACATTAAAAAATCCTGTAAATTTAGGACTTTTCTTGAGTAGATCTTGGTCCCGCTGTTCCTTCAGTCTATCACATTTCCTTAGTGACATATTGACGTATCATCTGACAACAAAACTGACCTTATGAACCCGGCCACATGATGGCAGCTGATTGGGCAAATGTGTCGCATATCTATCAAATCAGGCAAGTTTTTTTGTTTTGTTTTTTCAGTGTAGTGAATTAGAAAAACTGTAAAATAGTCTGGCCAATCAGGGCCCCTGCACACCTGGGGCCCCTGGGCTGCAGCCTAGGCCAGCCTGTGCATTAATCCGCCTCTGGATATGGATATAGCCCTGTGTAATGTGCACGTTACTATTTTGCGGGGACACGATAATCCACACACCCAAGCTATCATCTGTCGCACAAAAACGCATACATGTTTTTTAAATATATGTCTGTATATATATATATACGTACATATATACATATACCGTATAACACGTTATCAATATCTTACTTCACCTGAGTGTACAGCTGTACATCATTTAACATCACTGTGTGTGTGTGTGTGTGTGTGTGTGTGTGTGTGTGTGTGTGTGTGTGTGTGTGTGTGTGTGTGTGTGTGTGTGTGTGTGTGTGTGTGTGTGTGTGTGTGTGTGTGTGTGTGTGTGTGTGTGTGTGTGTGTGTGTGTGTGTGTGTGTGTGTGTGTGTGTGTGTGTGTGTACACTAACTGTACCTGTCTGTCAACCTCTTTGCCATTTTTATTTATTAACAGTGGGAGGGAACTGTATCAGCGCTGTGATTGGCTGATGGCTGTCCCAGCGAAGCGTCTCTGTCGGCATGTAAAGCTCCTAGTAATGGATCGGAGTAGAGTAGTCTAGCTTTAAAAAAGAACTAAATATGAATAAAGGATTGTACCTGATGTCTAAAATACCAGTGAAGAATGCATGTGTGATTGGCTGTGTGAGTGACAGCTCCTCTCATCCAATGGGAGACCCCGCTTCAGCCCTCCTATCAGATCCTTGTGCATGTCCTCAAGTCCACCCGTCCCCAGTATATCCTTCCAAACTTGGACTGTTATTTTCTGTAAACTTTGTACTTTTGAACAAAACTATTATCAAAGTAACTGATATATCTCTAATGTTAGGTACGTTTAATGTTAGCAATAACGTAAATACATCAGTAAAGGAATATATTTGATATTTAAATGCAGTGAAAATATAACGTGATGAAACAACAATGATGATGGATAGAGGTTGTGTTTTAAAAGCAATATTATTCTGAGTATAAACTAAAAATGAGTGCCATAAATCTTTCTTCTTGTATCTCTCTGTTTGTTTGACTTTGTTTCCGTCCTCTGCCTCATCGTTGTTTGTTCCAGTCACTAGTACTGTACGTGTTGAAGGCTTCTGTAGCTGCCCAGTATGTCTCTGTGTACCATGAATGCTGACTTGGTTAAGCTATAGCAACAGAAATAAAGACACCCTGCTGCTTCTGTCCACGTGGATGCTTTTATTGAGTCTCAGCATGCGACACGAACCGTGCCATCCAGGGTACCAAACACTTCCAGGTGGTGGTTGTTACTGTTCTTCATTACATCTGCGGAAGCTCGTTCCACAATGCAACGCAAAAAAAGCAGATGAAAAATGACACAAATAAAAAAATACTCATTAGAGATGATACCATGTCAACGCTATGATATACTCAGTGATAGTTATGAGACTTGCCATGACTATTTTAATTTTTGCCATAAATAATGAACTGGATTCGTAGCCCTAGAGGGACACATGAGAGGAAAATGAGAACCAAACTCATGCCTCCAGAGGAAGCGTTGCCCTTCACTCACTGACAGTGGTTCCATGCTGCCACCTAGTGTCCTCTGTATGCACCTAGAGCAGCTGAAAATCATATACTCAATGTGTTTGTATTATATTAAACTCTGCACAAATCATTTTGCCCTCTGTCATCTAGCATACTCGCTGTCATGACACCAAATATCCCCTGCTTATATCCAATGTTCCACCTGCCACCTGCTGCTACATCTCCACTCAACAAACCTCAGAGTGATGACAATGTGTTTCATTCACACAGGGTTTTACCTGTCCTATGTTCTTTCAAAGAAAGGTCAGATGAGACCAAAAACCGTCTTATGCCCCGCTTTGTATGTGAAAGGGGTCCTGTGTTCCCTTGTCCGTCATCAGTGCTGAATTCCCTGGCAAATAGGCCTATGTAGATCCTAACACTACCCCCTAACCATAACCCCTAACCCAACAAAATGCTGATTTAAATCCACGAAGGCAGAGACTTATATGACCAGGGAACAAAGGGACGACCCCAAATCGGGTGCTCCTCAGCTCAAAGACAGCAGACTTAAAAATGGACAGGCAAGGACTGAAACCTTTAACGGTGCAAACAGACTAACATTAGTGTGTCTTCATCAGAGTCGAGCAGAACAAAGACGAGGCAAACACATAGGGCTCTGCAGGGATGAAGGTTTTTGTAGGCAGACCCTGAAGGTAGCATCGCCCTGGTTCCCGCGACGAAAAGTCCACTTTTCCATTGGATTATTGCAGAAAGTAAGTTCTGTGACGAACAAAAGTTTTGTCTGTTTAAAAGTTTTGTTGAGATAATCTTCATAAATGAACTCTTCTTTATGGGTTTTGAAGGATTAATGCAATGGAAGTTAGAAGTAAAACGCTAACGTTCCATCCTCTAGCTTCTGACTGATTTCTCTCGTACGACCTGAGGAAAACAGGACTAATTCACTTCTTCACTGAGTCCAATGAGACGTGCTCCCCTATGGGCCGATGGTTCTGTTTCACCTGGATAAAGACACAGTAGTGTCCAAACCATTAAAGGCTGAAAAATAATCAGTGTGCCCCAGAACTCTTTTCCCTGATCATAATGTGATTTTTAATGTTCAATGTAAATGACCCCTTTAAACTGTGCTTTTACTGTAAACTACCTGCTGGAATTGTAGGGTTGCCGGTTCGAGTCCCTGTGTGGACCATGAATGGAGCGTGGACTGGTGGCTGGGGAGGTGCCAGTTCATCTACTGGGCACTGCCGAGGTGCTGTTGAGCGAGGCATTGAATCCCCAACTGCTCGGGGCGCTGGTCACTGGCAGCCCCCTCACTCTGACATCTCTCCATTATCTCCCAATTATTTCCCCTTGCAGGATTATTAAGGTATTCTTCTTCTTCATAAGAAGTTTTTTTAAACTCTGAAATTTGAAATGTGTCCCAGGATCACTTCAGTCTTGTATTTACTTGTATTATTGTCAAGTGAATTGATCTATCAGTCAAAGACAAACCCCACATTTTAGGCAGCATGCTTCATTGGAGTGGCCCAACAGTCACGTTTAAGTAGCGTGAATTGGTGAAGCAAAGAGAGCAGCATTAAAGGACACTGTCTGCATCCGTCATTTGATCAAATGTGTAATACAATCAATGTGGAACTGAAGAGAACTCTGCAAACAGTGAGAGTGTGGATCTAAAGTGACGTGATTGTTTTAGAGCCACAAAACCTGATAAGGAGGAGTTCAGGTGGATGGATGGGAAAGCTTTGACCAGGAACCGGCTGTTCAGGTCCTGGTCCCAACAGAGCGGCATCGCAGGAACCACCCAGCTGTGACGCCAAATCAGGCCAGGGGCGTAAAGGGTGTGTGCAGATCCAATGTCAGGATTGGGGGGGGGCACAAAAGTGATCTTTTTTTTACCATACCACCATAAATCACAACTTCATAGAGTCTCACCATATCATTAAAAAGTACTGAATATGGAATCATTATTGTTCTTATCTTTATTTATATATCACTGCTTACTGAACTGTTATATTAGTAAATCTTCTTTTTACTGAACTGTTATATTAGTAAATCATCATTTTAACTGTTATATTAGTATATCATCATTTTACTGAACTGTTATATTAGTAAATCATCATTTTAACTGTTATATTAGTAAATCATCGTTTTAACTGTTATATTAGTAAATCATCATTTTAACTGTTATATTAGTAAATCATCATTTTAACTGTTATATTAGTAAATCATCGTTTTAACTGTTATATTAGTAAATCATCATTTTACTGAACTGTTATATTAGTAAATCATCATTTTAACTGTTATATTAGTAAATCATCATTTACTGAACTGTTATATTAGTAAATCATCATTTTAACTGTTATATTAGTAAATCATCATTTTAACTGTTATATTAGTAAATCATAATTTTAACTGTTATATTAGTAAATCATCATTTTACTGAACTGTTATATTAGTAAATCATCATTTTAACTGTTATATTAGTAAATCATCATTTTAACTGTTATATTAGTAAATCATCATTTTAACTGTTATATTAGTAAATCATCATTTTAACTGTTATATCAGTAAATCATCGTTTTAACTGTTATATTAGTAAATCATCATTTTAACTGTTATATTAGTAAATCATCATTTTAACTGTTATATTAGTAAATCATCATTTTACTGAACTGTTATATTAGTAAATCATCATTTTAACTGTTATATTAGTAAATCATCATTTTAACTGTTATATTAGTAAATCATCATTTTACTGAACTGTTATATTAGTAAATCATCATTTTAACTGTTATATTAGTAAATCATCATTTTAACTGTTATATTAGTAAATCATCATTTTAACTGTTATATTAGTAAATCATCATTTACTGAACTGTTATATTAGTAAATCATCGTTTTAACTGTTATATTAGTAAATCATCATTTTAACTGTTATATTAGTAAATCATCATTTTAACTGTTATATTAGTAAATCATCATTTTAACTGTTATATTAGTAAATCATCATTTTAACTGTTATATTAGTAAATCATCGTTTTAACTGTTATATTAGTAAATCATCATTTTAACTGTTATATTAGTAAATCATCATTTAACTGAACTGTTATATTAGTAAATCATCATTTTAACTGTTATATTAGTAAATCATCATTTTAACTGTTATATTAGTAAATCATCATTTTAACTGTTATATTAGTAAATCATCGTTTTAACTGTTATATTAGTAAATCATCATTTTAACTGTTATATTAGTAAATCATCATTTTAACTGTTATATTAGTAAATCATCATTTTACTGAACTGTTATATTAGTAAATCATCATTTTAACTGTTATATTAGTAAATCATCATTTTACTGAACTGTTATATTAGTAAATCATCATTTGAACTGTTATATTAGTAAATCATCATTTTAACTGTTATATTAGTAAATCATCATTTTAACTGTTATATTAGTAAATCATCATTTGAACTGTTATATTAGTAAATCATCATTTTAACTGTTATATTAGTAAATCATCATTTGAACTGTTATATTAGTAAATCATTATTTAAACTGTTATATTAGTAAATCATCATTTTACTGAACTGTTATATTGGTAAATCATCATTTGAACTGTTATATTAGTAAATCATCATTTTAACTGTTATATTAGTAAATCATCATTTTAACTGTTATATTAGTAAATCATCATTTTAACTGTTATATTAGTAAATCATCCTTTTAACTGTTATATTAGTAAATCATCATTTTAACTGTTATATAAGTAAATCATCATTTTAACTGTTATATTAGTAAATCATCATTTAACTGTTATATTAGTAAATCATCCTTTTAACTGTTATATTAGTAAATCATCATTTTACTGAACTGTTATATTAGTAAATCATCATTTTAACTGTTGTATTAGTAAATTATCATTTTAACTGTTATATTAGTAAATCATCATTTTAACTGTTATATTAGTAAATCATCATTTTAACTGTTGTATTAGTAAATTATCATTTTAACTGTTATATTAGTAAATCATCATTTTAACTGTTATATTAGTAAATCATCATTTTAACTGTTATATTAGTAAATCATCATTTTAACTGTTATATTAGTAAATCATCATTTTAACTGTTATATTAGTAAATCATCATTTTACTGAACTGTTATATTAGTAAATCAACATTTTAACTGTTATATTAGTAAATCATCATTTTAACTGTTATATTAGTAAATCATCATTTTAACTGTTATATTAGTAAATCATCATTTTAACTGTTATATTAGTAAATCATCATTTTACTGAACTGTTATATTAGTAAATCATCATTTTAACTGTTATATTAGTAAATCATCATTTTAACTGTTATATTAGTAAATCATCATTTTAACTGTTATATTAGTAAATCATCCTTTTAACTGTTATATTAGTAAATCATCATTTTAACTGTTATATTAGTAAATCATCATTTTAACTGTTATATTAGTAAATCATCATTTTAACTGTTATATTAGTAAATCATCCTTTTAACTGTTATATTAGTAAATCATCATTTTAACTGTTATATTAGTAAATCATCCTTTTAACTGTTATATTAGTAAATCATCATTTTAACTGTTATATTAGTAAATCATCATTTTAACTGTTATATTAGTAAATCATCATTTACTGAACGGTTATATTAGTAAATCATCATTTTAACGGTTATATTAGTAAATCATCATTTTAACTGTTATATTAGTAAATCATCATTTTAACTGTTATATTAGTAAATCATCATTTTAACTGTTATATTAGTAAATCATCATTTTAACTGTTATATTAGTAAATCATCATTTTAACTGTTATATTAGTAAATCATCGTTTTAACTGTTATATTAGTAAATCATCATTTTACTGAACTGTTATATTAGTAAATCATCCTTTTAACTGTTATATTAGTAAATCATCATTTTAACTGTTATATTAGTAAATCATCATTTTACTGAACTGTTATATTAGTAAATCATCATTTTACTGAACTGTTATATTAGTAAATCATCATTTTAACTGTTATATTAGTAAATCATCATTTTAACGGTTATATTAGTAAATCATCATTTTAACTGTTATATTAGTAAATCATCATTTAACTGTTATATTAGTAAATCATCATTTTAACTGTTATATTAGTAAATCATCATTTTAACTGTTATATTAGTAAATCATCATTTTAACTGTTATATTAGTAAATCATCATTTTAACTGTTATATTAGTAAATCATCATTTTACTGAACTGTTATATTAGTAAATCATCATTTTACTGAACTGTTATATTAGTAAATCATCATTTTAACTGTTATATTAGTAAATCATCATTTTACTGAACTGTTATATTAGTAAATCATCATTTGAACTGTTATATTAGTAAATCATCATTTTAACGGTTATATTAGTAAATCATCATTTTACTGAACTGTTATATTAGTAAATCATCATTGTAACTGTTATATTAGTAAATCATCATTTTAACTGTTATATTAGTAAATCATCATTTGAACTGTTATATTAGTAAATCATCATTTTAACTGTTATATTAGTAAATCATCATTTTAACTGTTATATTAGTAAATCATCATTTTACTGAACTGTTATATTAGTAAATCATCATTTTAACTGTTATATTAGTAAATCATCATTTTAACTGTTATATTAGTAAATCATCATTTTAACTGTTATATTAGTAAATCAACATTTTAACTGTTATATTAGTAAATCATCATTTTAACTGTTATATTAGTAAATCATCATTTTAACTGTTATATTAGTAAATCATCATTTTAACTGTTATATTAGTAAATCATCATTTTAACTGTTATATTAGTAAATCATCATTTACAGAACTGTTATATCAGTAAATCATCATTTTAACGGTTATATTAGTAAATCATCATTTTACTGAACTGTTATATTAGTAAATCATCATTTTAACTGTTATATTAGTAAATCATCATTTTAACTGTTATATTAGTAAATCATCATTTTACTGAACTGTTATATTAGTAAATCATCATTTAACTGTTATATTAGTAAATCATCATTTTAACTGTTATATTAGTAAATCATCATTTTACTGAACTGTTATATTAGTAAATCATCATTTTAACTGTTATATTAGTAAATCATCATTTTAACTGTTATATTAGTAAATCATCATTTTAACTGTTATATTAGTGAATCATCATTTTAACTGTTATATTAGTAAATCAACATTTTAACTGTTATATTAGTAAATCATCATTTTACTGAACTGTTATATTAGTAAATCAACATTTTAACTGTTATATTAGTAAATCATCAATTTAACTGTTATATTAGTAAATCATCATTTTAACTGTTATATTAGTAAATCATCATTTTAACTGTTATATTAGTAAATCATCATTTTAACTGTTATATTAGTAAATCATCATTTTAACTGTTATATTAGTAAATCACCATTTTAACTGTTATATTAGTAAATCACCATTTGAACTGTTATATTAGTAAATCACCATTTGAACTGTTATATTAGTAAATCATCATTTGAACTGTTATATTAGTAAATCATCATTTGAACTGTTATATTAGTAAATCACCATTTTACTGAACTGTATGTTATGGTTTGTGTTTGATCAGGACCCAAATGCACGACTTGACTCTGGTTCAAAGTGCAAAAAACAATCTTTAATGTTCAAAAAGGTGCGAGAATAGGTGCGAGGTGGAGGGCTGGTGCAGGGTCCCAGGATCCTGATAAGGTAGGTGAAGTCACAGAGGAGTGCGTGGATGCAGGTGGCGTGATGTGAGGTCCGCTGTAGGGTAATGCCGATGCAGTGAGAGAGCTCCGGGAAGCAGGCAGCAGGCAGGCAGGTCCACAGGCAGGCAGGGAGGAAGCAACGTAGACTGACGAAACGATCTGGCGATGAGCAGGAGAGAAACCAGTGGCTTTATGTGAGACTTGATTGTAGAGTTCACTTGGCGCTGCCTGTGGAGAAGAAGCCACGCCCACATGCACACACAGCACAGGCAGGGGGAGACACAGGAGGAATAGTACAGACACGGACACAAAAACACACACAAGGAAAACTCAGGGCTGCCATGGTGGAATCATGACACTGTTATATTAGTAAATCATAATTTACGGAACTGTTATATTAGTAAATCATCATTTTACTGAACTGGAGTGGAGTTTGCATGTTCTCCTTGTGTCTGCGTGGGTTCTCACCGGGTTCTCCGGCTTCCTCCCACAGTCATAATTTCACAGTGAATGTGAGTGTGAATGGTTGTCTGTCTCTGTTCGTCTCTATGTGTCCTGTGATAGTCAGGCGTCCTGTCCAGGGTGTACCCCGCCTCACGCTCGATGTCAGCTGGGATCGGCTCCAGCCCCCCCACGACCCCGATAGGGACAAGAGGTTGAAGATGGATGGATTTTTCTATTAACTTAACCCATGTAACTTGAAAACGGGCAACGTTACACATCTGCCACATCTAAAGGAGTTAGTCTGTCTGTGTGTTTTTCACTTGTTCTGGACGTTCCCATCAGTATTTTTCTAAACCTTATTCATCTCCACTGCGTTCATACTAGAGATCAGATGAAGTCTAGCTGGAAACTAACAGTGGTGATGCAGGGAGAGCCAGCCCTGCACAGTTACTGCAGGTAGGTTCTTTATGCAGGGGAAGGTGATTTTAGTTTGTTGAACATGATAACGTGAACACTGTTTAATTTAAACAATAATATAATAAACATGATTTTAATATTGCACAGCTTCCCATCAGTATTTCCTATACCTTATTCACCTAACATTATAGGGTTAGAGTGCTTGTAGTAACTGCAGTCTTGTCGCATTGTGTGACATTGTGACTGTTTTTTAGGGTGTTCAGAGCAGGGACAGACAGCTGAGAGACACTGAAGCCAGGGCACAGACAACAGAGTCATATCAGCCACACCCAAAAGGAATTGACACTCAAGTTCTGTCTAACAGAACTCTCTCCTCTCAAGAGCGGTGGTACAAGGACTTTCCCTGGCTACATTATGATGCAGTGCAGAAGGGGGTTTTGTGTTTTTAGTGCATGAGAATTTACCGCGTTCTGTTGACAATGACCTGAAGCCCCATGAAGAGTTCATTGGTTTTAATTCTGTGTCTGATACAACAGGAAAACCCTTGCTGGAGTAGTTAAAGATGTGCTGCTGAGATTAAATTTACCAAGGCATGGTTTACGAGGTCAAACTTATGACGGCACAGCTAATATGGCTGGGAAGCATGGTGGTGCACAGGCATTGATAAAACAAGAGCAGCCACTAGCACTTTACGTCCATTGTGGGGCCCACTGTACTAGATTAATCACACAGAAAGCTTGCTTAGCCTCTGTTCTGATCAGAGTCTCATTGGATTGGGTCAACCAGCTTGGAGTCCTTTTGTCTCATTAAGGCACGTTTAAGGCAATCCATGCTGCAATAGCACATGTAGAGAATCCACCATGCACTGCAATAAAACCCCTGTGTCCCACCAGATGGACAGTACCGGGCAAAGCCATCAAAGCGGTTTTGTCACATCATGGGTCAGTGCTGCCTAGCTTGCAAGAGATGGCTTGTGGTGCCTCAAATACTGCATCTACCGCTAATGGCCTGCTAAGGCAGTTTAGGAAAGGCAAAACAGTTTGGGGTCTCATCCTTGCCTCACCAGTGATTCCTGAGCTTGAATGCCTGCACATCTCTTTTCAGAAGAGAACTGAGACCGTTGCGGGCATGAGGGCTGCTGTCAAAGTTGTTTTCAAGCTGTTGACCTCACTCAAGGCCAAAAGAGATGAGGCAAGTTTCCAAACTCTGTTTGAACAGGCGACGGCTGTTGTTCAGTCTTTAGGTGTTAAACCCATTACCATTCCACAGACCAGACCACCCCCAAACTGCTTCATTGAAGGAGCTGAGGCATATCAGCCTTAGGGCGCACTCACACTGTCCTCCCGCACCGGGCCAAAACCGTTTTTTCAGCTAAAGCCTAGTAAGGTTAAGCAGTGTGAGTGCACCCGCTCCACGCATAACTGCCGTCCACGGCCCACCTGAGAGAGGTGGGCTTTTTCGTTTGCACATGTAGGAGAACGAGCGTGCGCACGTGTACGAGCACGAGCCCTACGACGGTAGCGGTATGTGCGCCTGCTCGGACATAGAAAATAGAACGACGGACCATGCGCGGACATTTAACAACAACAACAATGGCGGTGAAAGGTTCACGTTGGTGTGATGAGGAGGTGGAGTGTTTACTGCAGATTTGGTCGATGAAAAGATTCAAAAACAGTCGACAAGACGCACAAAAACTCCGAGGTCTGTGGAAAGATTTGTAAACAAAGCCACACACACGCGATCAATGCGTGTGACGTGTTACGGCGTGATGATGTATGGACAGCAAGAAGCATTTGCGCAAGGCCCAGGCAGTGTGAGTAGAAACGGGGCTGGGGCGCGGGGGGAGAGGGAGGGGGGACAAGTACCCTAAAGCCCGGGGCACGGTGCCCAAACAGGTTTCACAGCTAAAGTCTAGTTCCTTTGATCAGTGTGAGTGCAACCGTACCACGCCTAGTTGCGGCACGCTTGCCATCCACGGCCCGTTTAGGAGAGGTGGGCTTTTGTAAAGCACGTTTGCACATGTACGGGACAAGTCCCCTAAAGCACGGGGCACAGTACAGATGAACAGTGTGAGTGTGCCCTAAAAATGCCAAGGACCAGTACAGAGGGGAGTTCTTTAAAGTCCTGGAGATTGTAGATGCACAGCTCAGTGAGCTATTTAACCAGGATGACTCGCTGACTTTGCAAAAGTTGGAAGAGACACTTCTGAGTGGAGAGATTGTTGCTGCAGTCATTGAGAAATACCCAGAGAGTCACTTTCAGTGCCGCTTTCTATGGTTCCCCTGAACTCCTCATTTAGCAACAGTGCAGAGGCTTAAGGCATCTTTCGTGGATTGCCTGTAGAGGTATGTAGAATTTTTTGGGCAAGTGGAAAACCTGGTCAGGTTGCTTTTGGTCGTCCCTGTTTCATCCCCTGAGGCAGAGAGAAGTTTTAGTGTCCTCCGCAAGCTCAAAACCGGTCCACGATGACTCAAAACAGACTTAACCATGTTGCTGTTGGTCATGTCCATCAGGATTAACTTGACTTGCTGGACAGGAAGTCAATTTGCAAGCTATTTGTGTCTACCATTGACAGGAGAGAAAAGATGTTTGGCTCTTTTGCTCAGGCCACTGTATTTCAACCTTTTTTTGCAACGGCACACGTTTGACACCGAAACAAATCACATGGCACACAAATGATTGAACTGTACAGTGCTATCTAACTTTTATTTGTGACAGAAAACGACATAGGAATTGATATTCATCAATTCATTCATTCACCCAATCTAATGTCTCTGTATGTTAAAATTCTTGATGCTGTTTTTGCCTTTCACCTTAACCTTTGCATGTCTCTGTGTCTGTTCATTGAGGCATAAGACACAAATAAAAAAAGACAATTTATTCAGGAAGACAAATTTAGATCAATATATGTTATTTAATAATCTACAAAACTGGATGATTAGGCCTGCAATTAAAGAATTGATTTGATATTTAGTTCATTACTGCAATTCAAAATGTGTTTTACTTTATCTTAAATTTTTTTTAAATCTTTTTAGTAGAATAAAGTATGTTGGGAATGTTTTGCAGTGTAGTACATTTCTGACATATTTCAGTTTGAACCATTAACGTATCTGTCAGGTTTCCCATACGTGTCCTCCCCAATGTTAAACTCCTACGCCCCTGAAAATATGAAGCCTTTTTTTAAAGCCTGCTGATCAGACCACAGGTTCTTTTGTGTTGTAGTGGAGCACAGCACAGATGGATGTGGAGGCAGAAATACATTTGTCAAACTTTATTTTGTTCCATTTCAATCATTTCTTTTCAGATGTGAATCTAAAATATTATTTTTTTTATTTGATATATTTGGGCAGACAATTCATTCTTCAATGTCAAAATGACAACAGACTATTGGTTTTCATCATCTTTCTTTACACTTGAATAATTGTCGGACGTTGTTTTTTTAAAAAGTGTGTGATGTCACCCCATATTCAAACTACACTTGGAGAAAAAAAAAAGTCCCCAGCACCACACCCCCCCCTTCCTGCAACATTCTTATGTCAATCACTGCCTTTAAAGATCCCCCAGAAGACCATACCAAACACCTTCAACTGACAATTATCATACAGATCAGGTTTGGCTGGACCGGCAGTCTTATAGAACAAAGATTCACACTCACGCACAGACACACAGACTCTCTCTCTCTCTCTCTCTCTCTCTCTCTCTCTCTCTCTCTCTCTCTCTCTCTCTCTCTCTCTCTCTCTCTCTCTCTCTCTCTCTCTCTCTCTCTCTCTCTCTCTCTCTCTCTCTCTCTCTCTCTCTCTCTCTCTCTCTCTCTCTCTCTCTCTCTCTCTCTCTCTCTCTCTCTCTCTCTCTCTCTCTCTCTCTCTCTCTCTCTCTCTCTCTCTCTCTCTCTCTCTCTCTCTCACACACACACACACACACTCACACACACACACACACACACACACACACACTCACACACACACACACTCACACACACACACACTCACACACACACACACACACACACACACACACACACACACACACACACACACACGAGAAACTCCTTGGATCAAATCACACAAACTTAATGGTAAATAAAAGCTTTAAGCTTTCCATGGAGAAAACCAAGAAGAAGAAGAATTCCTTTATTCGTCCCGCAATGGGGAAATACAATTTTCACTCTATTTTTTCATTTACACACACAGGCCCGAAATACACACACATGCACAGACAGGACCTATATACATGCAACTAATGGAGAAATGTTAGAGCGAGGGGGCTGCCAGTGACCGGTGCCCCGAGCAGTTGGGGGTTAGGTGCCTTGCTCAACAGCACCTCGGCAGTGCCCAGGAGATGAACTGGCAACTCTCTAGCAACCAGTCCACACTCCATTCATGGTCCACACAGGGACTCGAAGCGGCGACCCTCCGGTTCCCAGCCAAGTCACCTATTCTGCTACTGCCGTCACAGAATGTGTAAAGGAATGTGTATATGTAAAGATAGCGGACACTGAACTGGAACTGGGAAAAACAGGTCAATTATTCGAAGCCCTTGTGAAGTGGTAAGCTGAATTGAAACGTTCATGTCGATCAGTGTATCGATCTCTTAGGTATCGCTTAGGTTTCTCTTTCTTATTGTATAAATTCATTTGTATGTGCACCGTGCACTAGCCCTGCAATCATTAATTAATTGTTTTGCATTAAAATATGATATCGGAGAAGAACAGACACAGAGACTGAGGACGATTTACGGAGCGCCTCTCGGTTTGCACATACACACTCGCTAAGAAGTTGCAGACGCAGCATTTTTCTATTAGGCCAGAAGGTGAACCCTGTTATCTTCTCATCCCTGCCCAGTCTGGCATACACAATCAAAGTTCATAGAAAGAACAAGTCAGGCTAAGCTACCCACAAGATAGCTACCCCTAAGATACTCACAAACCCCGGCTGAGCGCAGCGGTGTTGGAGTTCACCCCGGTGGACGAGAGGGTCGCCTCCTTACGCCTGCGGGTGGTAGGGGGGGGAATTCTGACTGTTGTTTGTGCATATGCACCGAACAGCAGTTCAGAGTATTCAGCCTTCTGGGAGACCCTGAATGGAGTCCTGCATGGGGCTCCGGTAGGGGACTCCATAGTTCTGCTAGGAGACTTTAAGGCCCATGTGGGCAATGATGGAGACACCTGGAGAGGCGTGATTTATTTGCTTGAGGCTGATGGGGAATCATTGTCAATATCCCTGGCGGAAGTCACTGAGGTAATCAAACAACTCCACAGTGGCAAAGCCCCAGGGATTGATGAGATTCTTCCGGAAATGCTGAGAGCTTTGGGTTTGGAGGGGCTGTCTTGGTTGACACGTCTCTACAACATTGCGTGGAAGTCTGGGACAGTGCCAAGGGAGTGTCAGACCGGGGTGGTGATTCCTCTTTTTAAAAAGGGGGACTAGAGGGTGTGTGCCAATTACAGGGGTATCACACTACTCAGCCTCCCTGGTAAAGTCTACTCCAAGGTACTGGAAAGGAGGGTTCGTCCTATAGTCGAACCTCAGATTGAAGAGGAACAATGCAGATTCCGTCCTGGACGTGGAACAACGGACCAGCTCTTCATTCTCGCAAGGATCCTGGAGGAGGCAGGGTGACGTTCCTGTCACTGCTCCGCCACCAGGAGACGTTCCAGCATTAAAGGAGCGAAACGTTGGTGATTTGTGGTTCCTGGCTGATGACCCTGCAGCTGATCGGTGGGCACCAGAGGAGGTGCGACCGGCAGCAATGCCTAGCAGGCGATTCCATCTCCCTGTTATGACTACTAAAGCAATGTTTTTGAGGTTATTAATAGGAACCAAAAATAATTTACTTGAAAGCTTTATTAGTCACATGTTTGTAAAAGTAATATAATAATATAATAATATGAACTGTGTACCATTATACATTATATTGATACACACTCTTCTCACCTTGCCAGGACAGGTTATATTTTTCTGAGAGAGATTAGAATGATGTATCTTGACAAATTCATAAAAGAGTTCATTCAGGCACTTTGGCAGTGTCCTGAATTATGATTTCAAGGCATTAAAGCCTTAAAGTGAGACTAGAGAGTTCCTGAAGTACATTACATTACATTTAACAAAAATAATGAGCTCACATTTTTGTAATGTGAGCTCAAATAGCAGCATCTTGGGACCGAATCATTTCAACCATCAAGCAATTCGTCCGGCTTTCTGTATCCAAAAAGCTGGAAGTCTTTCTCATAGATCTTGTACAGTTTCCTCCTCTCCTCTAGGGGCACTGTGCTGAACCAGTCCAACAAAGAAACAGTGGTAGTCGTGTTCTGATAGGCAGCAGGGACTTCAATGTCATTCTCCAGCCCTAAAAGCTTCAGCAGGTGCTCAGCATCCTCCTGAAGAGTCTCCAGATGGCCAACAAAATCATACCTGACAAGCAAAACAAACCCATGTCAAACTACTGTAGCTAAGACAAGCATGTGTCTATTAATACTTAATCCACTGGTAGTTTGTAGATTTTAAAGGAAAATTTTGCACATAAAGATCGGTATACTCATCACAAGAAGAAATATTCATCCAGTTATCGTTATCAATTATACAATCAGTGGCTCATTTTGAAACCACCTACCAGCAGTATGTACTGGTTTGGCCAAAATGTAGCATGTGTGCTTATGCAAACAAAAGCTTAATCTGAAGCATGCCAAGACTACATTTAAACTACATATACTACTTTTGTTGTCTAGTTGCAATATGGGAAGTTCAGTCTTTTTGCTGTTGACCCATTCTAGGGACTAACAGTCAGGATACTTCCGTTTCAGCTGCAGCAAATAAGAACTTTCTTTTATAAAATGTCTCCCATAATTGAAAACACATTATCTTGCACATTTAAAATGGCACAAGGAAAGTCAGAAGAAGGAAGAAAAAACACCAAAGCTGAGCTGAATCAGCTTTCAATTTAGTCAATTAAGGGAACAAAGTCTTGAAAGTCAGATTAAAGATGAATTCAATTGGTTTTGATCAAAAATCTCCTTACTGTATGAGGCAGGGGTGACACATGCGGTGCATCTGCCTCCAGTGTTCATTAAAGGGCTGCTTCTCCCTTGTCCGCGGGTCCAGCAGGTACTCAATAAAGTTGTGAAATGAGGGACCCATCCCCTTTTCAATCGCCTCAGCCGCTGTTTTTGGTGGAACAGTGTGGTTGCCATACAGGCGAACAATGTCCCGGCCAAATTTTTGATAAATAATTTCATTTCTTTTTAGAAACTTGTTTCGGTAGGCGGAGACGAGACGGACGAATGGGTTCCTGACAAAGAGGAACTTGGTGTAGTGCTTCAGTCTTGCCTGTAATCAACAAATACAGTAAGTCTACATCAATGCTTACTGTTTGTAGGAACACCTGTGAAGTCATTGTATGAACTGACCATCATCTCTTGTCTTGGGAAACTCTTAAGCATAGTCAGGCTCTTGTGGTCGTGGATATTTCCTACATTTATGGACATGGGGTCTGGATATGGTTCCCCATGGCCCAGGGCGGAAAAAACCCTCTTCCAGCTGCTACACCCCACCTGTAGATAGAAACAAGAACAAAACTTTACGGACTATAACAGCAGTGACATAGTCCACACTGTGTACTGTAAGTGTGTAGTGTGTGTTCATGTCTATATCACCTTGGGAATGTAGCAGTAGATGACGCGGTGCTTGTCATCCACAATGAGGTAGTCCAGGTCAGGGTATGCCAAGTCTTGTAAACTGTGCTTCCCCCCAGAAAATGCCTCCATGTCAGCATCACACGTTTCTCTGAGCAGCTGCTTTCTCCCTTCCTGCAGCTGATGGAACCTCTCCGCTGCTGTAAGAGGAATAAGAAATGTTCTGTTAAATGGAAGAAATCTGGGGTGAGGTCGCAGCCCCACCATCTACTAATCCACCTACTTACTCCCAATTCATTTTTACAAGCAGTGCAGCCAATGTCCAAACAAACCAAGAGCCTCGCAACAAGCAGGATACCCAGCAGTGGGGTGTACTACGAAGCATACTGAACATACCCAGGCTTTCTTTGGATAACCTGGATCGATAAATACGAAAGCTAAATGGGACGCGAAGCTCACTTACGAGTCAATTTGTCAAGCCAGGTTTTCCACCTTAGTTTCAATACGCGTTCTGATAGAAGGGCTTGTATCATGTCATTTTACTCACCTTTAATAATTGGCTAGATCCAGGGCCACATATTTAACTGAGGAGATAGAATAAACTCCTATGAGCAGTTCAAGAGTATGATAACAGCAAGGGGAAACACCGTGCACATAATGAGGCTAGAGAGCAGATCGTGTAAATTCGTAAGTAAAACGATTCTGCATATTGTCTAAAAATAACTAGGCCAAAAGCCACATTGTTCAACATTAATCCCAACAGAGCGCTGATGATTTAAAAATGCAAAGGAAACGTCCAACCTGCGTTATTCTATATTACATCCTATGTATAGCATATGCCACAAACTTACTGTCACAGATTAGTGGCGGTGGCGTAGTGGATTGCAGTAAGACCCATCTAGATGTGGTGAGCATTATGAAGCACCGTTACAAAGTTTTAGTAGGCTACAAGCATGCAGTTTCACTTCCCACATGATCTAGCCCAGGTAATACTTTACCTGGACATTGATGCTATGTGTTGACTTTCTATTCACAAAGTCCGCCTCATGTTCTAAATGTACATTGATAGGGACATGAGTGCAGTCAATTGCACCTATGAGTTTTGGGAATTCCATGACTGGATTAGCAAACTGTAGAATGTTACAATACAAAGGTGTAATACGCCAAACTGACCAAAATTCCATAACCTTTAGTGAATAAGTTTTACATGTGATATAAGACTTGGAACATTTTAAGTTATGCATATATGCACATTGCATGGGAGACGAACCCTGCAAGACTTTCCAGGCTCTCTGACTGCAGAGGTTTTTACCTGAAAGACTATAAAATCCTTCCTGGACAGTTTGGTTGGACAAAAAGCTTGTAAAAATCACAGACATACTGAGCAATGAATTGATAATAATATGTACCCGTGGCAAAGAATCACAGTGAAAGACAGACACACTGTGACACTCGGTTGTGCACGGCTTCTTTGTGTTAAGCCTGTGAATGTTCTCATTTGTCCAGTTCATCGTTATCCCCAAAGCAATTTCAGTCAAAAGCAACTGGACTGGTTGTTTGTCTAGGAAGACGTTTCACCTCTCATCCAAGAGGCTTCATCAGTTCATGTACGCATCTCACCAGGCTGGGACTGGACCAGGACCAGGACCAGGACCAGGACCAGGCTGGGACTGGTCCAACTAACTGGTGTGGAGATCCAGGTATTTAACCTCTCACAAGACCGATGATGTCACTGGAACCCTTTGTGCTCCAAGTGCCAATAACAAATGACTTTGTTAGCGCTCTATTGGGTATCAACGATAGTCGTTGGAGTCACAGGAGGCCATTTGTGAAGAGTAGTTCTTTGAGGTTAGATTGTTGAATCTCCTGGGAAGGGATGAAAGGGCAGCATTGTAAATTGGAGATAGGTGGTGTCTTAGGGCCTGTCCACACGAGAACGCGCTTTCCTGTAACCGCACATTTTTAGTATCTGTTAGGCCGACCATCCACAGGCAGCCGGCTTAATCGGAGCCTGAAAACTGTCTTTTTTTGTAACCATGTCCCAGAGTGAGAATATTTTAGAGTGCCCCCCGTGGCGTTGTTGTCTGGATAGCGAAACCGCATACTTTGCCGTCATCTTTCCACCTCGTACCTCTAACCCCTGCGGTGTCACAAAACAACAACAGTGCTGCTGCAAGAGAAGAGAGAGACACACCCACAGACTGAACTGGACTCTGAGCAGCTGCTCGGTCGACCTGATATTTCTCCCTTTTCCCTGATGGTCTGAATAAGTCGCTTAATTAATCGCTAGTAGCTTTTTATAAATAAATAAAGTTGCCAAAAAGGTCGCAAAAAGTAGCGAGACAGTGCCCGCCTGTGTGTGCTTTGGGACAGTGAAGGGGCTCCCAGCAGCACCCTCTGCTCGTTGAGGACACTAACTGCAGAGTGATCGGTGCATCAGAGTCCAAAACAGCACAAAAGTCTCCACTCAGACCAAAAACAGGGACACATTTGTCTCTAGGATGGAGGAGGATTTGGGAAGTCTCCCGTGTTTGTATTCTCCACAGCCTTTCCCAGTCTCTTCTTCTCAGTTGTTGGTGTATTTCTGTGGCAGTTACAGCTCCACATCCAGGCCTGGCATATGAACTACAGAGTTTGGAGTCCCTTTCACTGGTTTCGTGTGGACGCAGATATTTCTTGAGTTGAGGCCGTGTGGATGGAAAACTTTTAAAGGACGATGGAGAAAAAAAGGTAGATTTCGATCGTGTGGACGTACCCTTAGACCTCATCCCCTGTTTAGCGATGTTTCTCTACTTTTGCATAGATGGCTTCTTTTACTCCTCTTTCAAACCATCTCTCTTCTCTGTCAAGGATGTGGACATTGTTTTCCCTTCTTTGTGTAACGTTTCCAACATAAGGACCAACAAAAACGATCAAATAGCAAATGTGCTCTGATGAGAAACTGTATCTTTAATCAAGGATATTCTCTGGCAATGCCAAGGGATCGTATCTGCCAGAAAGACCCTCAGTCTCCGGAGAGACCCCCTGGTACGTAGTAGGCCTACACACCACAGGAACAGGGAGAAATTCACACACACACACACACACACACATACACACACACACACACACACACACACACACACACACACACACACACACACACACGTACCTTTTTCTTTTGATATGTCCCATATGTAAAAGGAAAATAGGATGAGAAAAATGGATCCCCTAAGCAGCAACTTCCTACATGTTGCCATGGCTGCTGGAGCTGTCGATGAACCAGAAACAATACAAGTACAATAAAAGTACAACAAAGGTACACAATTTTAAGAATTGTGTGATTACAGGTAAGTCATTATCTGATATGTATTTTCCTGATTAGATACTGGATAAATACTGTGTAAATACCAGTCATTAAGGTACACATAGTGCACAGACTCTACTGTAAAACCTGTTTTCTACTAGTTTTTCACAGCACTGAGTTCAGTGAGTATGATTCCAAATTCTACAATAAAAGACACGCATTTGTTTCAGTGGTCTTTAAAGTAAGTACTGATAACCTAATAAATCAAAATCTAAAAGTAGAAATCAACAAGCATTATTGTGATGCTACTGTTCACACATAAGCACAGGACTTACCTTGCTGCAAAGTCCTCTACTGATCTCTGTTAAGTGTAGAAATGTAGCTCAGCGAAGGTTCAGACAGAGTCACTCCCCTCTCGGCATCTGTCATATCTCTCTCTCGTCATGTCACATATCTCCCCAGGCATATTAAGCTGCCCCCTCATTGTGTGTGTGTGTGTCAGTGACGTGCAGTGAGGGTTGGGGTTGGGGAGGCACTAGGAGGATGCCAATAGGATAGGGGGAGAGAATAGGATGCTGAAAACCATTTTAAAACACCAGTGCAACTGTATATTGCAGTATATCTGACCTTTACTGTAAATGACTATATATTGCAGTATATCTTACCTTTACTGTAAATGACTGTATATTGCAGTATATCTTACCTTTACTGTAAATGACTGTATATTGCAGTATATCTTACCTTTACTGTAAATGACTATATATTGCAGCATATCTTACCTTTACTGTAAATGACTGTATATTGCAGTATATCTTTCCTTTACTGACTGAAAGTCCAGCTTTGAAAAATGTCTTAGTTTAGAAATAAAATCCTCCATTTTCAGGGCGAGAAATGACAGCTTGTCTCTAAGCTCTACAGCGTCCCACAGCACACTTCTTGTGTTTACTTTTTGCACACAGGTCAGAGTTCACCGTTATCTGGCTGCAGGCTATCAGGCTGCTCACTATCGCCGCCTGCCTTGAGGCAGAGGTACTGCCTGCCTCAAGCCAGGCATCTCCCCTGTGGATTTATGTCACATCAATAAGGTGTAAATATTACACACATACGTAAAATACATCACTGAACACCATGGAAAAGAAGACGTATGCTTTTATTTCATAAAAGTGTCCTCAACCATCATATTGGAAACATAAACAGAAATGGGAACAAGCACGCGCAGAGGGCACGCGCTCAATACAGTTTGTGAGTGATTGCGCAATCTGGAGGGAGGCTCGGCTGTCCGTGCCTCACCTCTCGCATCCGAAGAGACTCCGTTTATTTAAGCATTAAGCCATTTTTACTATAAAAACGGTCAAAATACATTAAGAACCACACCAAAATCATAGTCCAGAGGACAAATATTAATACTTGTGTTATTTTATTATTTCGTTTCTTTTTCCTCTCATGATGACAGGGGAGGCACAGCCTCACCTGCCTCCCCTGACCGCACGTCACTGGTGTGTGTGTGTGTGTGTGTGTGTGTGTGTGTGTGTGGGGGGGGGGGGGGGGGTCCCTTTAGGGGAATTCTTTGTATTTCGTCAACAGGATGATGCTAGCTAAATTAACAAGTCGCTAAACTCTATCAAATAATAGCTGGGATTAACATTTAGCAGTTGAACTTTCAGTGTTATGCAGTCGGGGTCATTCCTATGTTCCCACAGCCCTATGTTCCCACATTATAGGATTTATTTTCAATATTAGGCCCTGTGCAGGGCATGAAGTTGGCATCCGCCCACACGCCAAATGCTGGTAACTTTTGTAATTAGTGGGTGAAACTGTCAATCTACCTGCCACGTTGGCGTGTAGCCAGCAAGACCACGCGACACTGAGCAAGTTTGGTGTGTTGTTGAGCAATCAGGTAGCCTGTTGTTGCTAAGGGAGCCCCGCCGTTATCTTGGGCTTTCAAAATAAAAACGAGAAGAAAAAGAGGAAAAATTAAAAAATGTGGCGGTGTTTTGCTGGCGTGAAGAGGCCGCTGGCTGCAACACAACAAAAAGAGGATGAGGAGGAAGATTAAAAAAAACTAAAAACTAAAAAAAGATGTTTAAACACTAAGTGGAAAGTTATGGCGAGGTTGGCGACTGGCTTGTGTATGATGCCACAACAGAGGAGATGCACCGTGGGGATCATCGTGTGTTTGGAGAGAGGAGGAAGCAGAGGGGAGAGTCTGCTCCTCCTCCTCCTCTTCAAGGACTCAGAGCCTCAGTCTGTGCTCTGAGCTCTGGGAAAGGGTTTTTAATCAGTGTCTGACCTCCACATTACAGTCTAATGGAGTTTGGTTTCTGGTTATTATTATGATGGTTATTTTTGTTGTTTATCGAATTGTTAGTCAGTTAAAATATGTCTTATCTTAAAAGCAATGTAAACTTATAGGAATGAAATGCACCTGCCATTATTAATTTCAGCCCAAACTGGATCTACCAGTGGTGGTATGTTTAGTGCTGTCAGCAGTGCTATTGTTTAAAATTTAAATAAAATTTGCAGCCACTTCTAAAGTAGAGTAGTGCTTTATCACCGTTCTCGCCGGGGCCTCCTGTTGGACAAAACTGGAGATATCAAAAAACACACAATAATGGACACACCTGTGGACAGGCTATATGTACATATATAAATATATATACATTGACATACTTTCAGTAACATGAATAAACTTCATAATATCAACATAATTATAGCCCGCTACACATTAACATAAATTAAGCTATGGCTGCAGAACATTGACTTGAATGCAAAAAGAGACAAATATTTTACAACATCTTCATGACCAGCAGGCCTAAAAAATAAAAATAAAAAATAAAACAGGCTTCCAACAATAAAAATATCTTCAGGTGACATCAATCAGGCCTTGATGCCCACATTTGATTTTCTCTGACTGATATTGTACAATAGCATGCTTACATCTGGGCACTGCACTGGAGTGGGTGCCCCATATACACAGGCCCTTTGCTGTCATGTGTGTCCCAGCTCTCTCTCCCCATTTCCTGTTGATCGTCAGCTGTCCTAAATAATAAAGGTAAAAAGGCCTAAACAACAATCTTTAAAATCAAATAAAAACCACATATATTTAAAGCATCACCTCACTTTCCAAACTTAGAGCACGTCATTACATCAGCAGCTATATTCCACTATATTCACTACTGCTATATATTGTTATATATTTAAATGAAAAACTGTTATATATGACTGAATCCTTAAACGGTAACACATTTTAATGTATCACATCCATCCCCTCTTGTCAAAAACATTGTAAGGCTCATAAGTAACCCTTAATGTGCATCCATCTTATTTATCATTACTTCTGACTGACTCACTCCTGGCTATTATAGGACTCTGACTTCTCTCTGTTGTAGCTTAAGGATTGTGACTATGAATTTGAAGAGGTCGGTCAGTTTGCATTGTCACTCAGTCAGGGGGATTTCAAAAAGCCGCAGTGACTTGGATGTGATCTTAGTTTGATGATTGAGAATGAAGACAGCTTTTTACCATTTTCAAAGCAAAACACAGAGCGTCTACTGTACCCCGATGGAACATTCCCACTGCAGCCATTAGAACATTTTTTAAAGTTGTAAACATAAACATTCTAAATGTGTTTGAGTTTTCGTTTTGTTTTTCAAAATCTTTATTGAGTTTTGCTGACAGACAAATAAAGGAAAAGTACAGTTGTATAAGGTGTGAGTTTGTCTGCTCTAAAGTGAAAAAGAAAAAGAAAAAACCCTGACATAAAAACCCACTAACCCTCCCAAAAGCCCATGTCAGATGTAGTCACAGTAAACAACTGAATCATTACATAACACATCTCATCTAATCTTCATCGGCTTATCCGGGGTCGGGTCGCGGGGGCGGCAGCTTTAGCAGGGGACCCCAAACTTCCCTTTCCCGGGACACATTAACCAGCTCTAACTGGGGGATCCCGAGGCGTTCCCAGGCCAGTGTGCCACTGGATGTGCCTGGAACACCTCCCTAGGGAGGCGCCCAGGGGGCATCCTTACTAGATGCCCGAACCACCTCAACTGGCTCCTTTTAACGTAAAGGAGCAGCGGCTCTTCTCCGAGTTCCTCACGGATGGCTGAACTTCTCATTCTCTCTCTAAGGGAGACTCCAGCCACCCTCCTGAGAAAACCCATTTCGGCCGCTTGTACCTGCGACCTCGTTCTTTCGGTCATGACCCAGCTTTCATGACCATAGGTGAGGGCAGGAACTAAGATTGACCGGTAGATCGAGAGCTTTGCCTTCCGGCTCAGCTCTCTTTTCATCACAACGGTGCGGTAGAGCGACTGCAACACCGCCCCCGCTGCTCCGATTCTCCGGTCAAACTCACGCTCCATCGTCCCCTCACTTGTGAACATGATCCCGAGGTACTTGAACTCCTTCACTTGGGGTAAGGACTCATTCCCTACCTGAAGTAAGCAATCCACCGGTTTCCTGCTGAGAGCCATTGCCTCAGATTTAGAGGTGCTGATCCTCATCCCAGCCGTTTGGGCCACAGAAGTGACCCCCTCACCCCATACTCCTGCAGCACCTCCCACAGTATCTCCCGAGGGACCCAGTCATATGCTTTCTCCAGTTCCACAAAACACATGTAGACTGGATGGGCATACTCCCTGGCCCCCTTCAGGATCCTTGCGAGAGTGAAGAGCTGGTCCGTTGTTCCACGTCCAGGATGGAATCCACATTGTTCCTCTTCAAACTGAGGTTCAACTATAGGATGAACCCTCCTTACTGTAAACAGCTTCGACGGTTCCCCATTTCCCCCTCCTGAGATGTCGAATGGTTTTCCAGAAGCACCTTGGTGCCGCCCGAAAGTCCTTCTCCATGACTTCTCTGAACTCCTCCCACACACGCTGCTTTGCCTCTGACACAGCAGAGGCTGCAGCCCTCTGGCCTGTTGGTACCTTGCAACTGCCTCCAGCGTCTTCTGGGATAACATATCCCAATGCCCCCAACCTCCACAAGGATGCCCCCAACCTCCACAGGGATGCCAGAAAAGCTCCGCCGGAGGTGTGAGTTGAAGATCTCTTGGACATGGGCCTCCTCAAGACGTTCCAAGTTCACCTGCACTACTCGTTTGGGCTTACCTGGTCTGTCCAGAATCTTCCCCCATCCTCTGACCCAACTCATCACCAGATGGTGATCAGTTGACAGCTCTGTCCCTCTCTTCACTCAAGTGTCCAAAACATACGGCCTCAGATCAGATGATACGATCACAAAATCGATCATTGACCTTTGGCCTAGGGTGCTCTAGTCTTATGCTCGAACATGGTGTTAGTTATAGACAATCCGTGACTAGCACAGAAGTCTAATAACTGACGATCACTCGGATTTAGATCAGGGAGGCCGTTCCTCCCAATCACGCCTCTCCAGGTGTCTCCATCATTGCCCACGTCGGCTGAATACTCTGAACTGCTGTTCGGTGCATATGCACAAACAACAGTCAGAATTTTCCCCCCTACCACCCGCAGGCATAAGGAGGCGACCCTCTCGTCCACGGTGGTGAAGTCCCACACCCGCCCGGCGTCTGACACCCTGGGCAACTCCAGAGAAGAATATGGTCCAACCCCTACCCAGGAGTAAGGTTCCAGAACCGAGACTGTGTGTGAAGGTAAGCCCCACCAGATCTAACTGGTAGCGCTCTACCTCCCGCACAAGCTCCGGCTCCTTCCCAGACAGAGAGGTGACATTCCACGTCCCAAGAGCCAGCTTCTGCTGCCCGTGTCTGGTCCGTTGAGGCCCCTCACTTTCACTGCCACCCGTGCAGCAGCGCACCCGACCCAGGTGGTTCCTCCTGTGAGTGGTTGGCCCACAGGATGGAGAGGAGGGAGGCGCCACGTCACTTTTTCAGGCTGTGGCCGGGCGGGCTCCGTGGCAAACCCGGCCACCAGGCGCTTGCCGGCGAGCCCTCCGTCTGGGCCTGGCTCCAGACCCCGGGCTTCCTCCGGGCAGGGTCTCTCTTCCTCTTCCTCTTGCTCGTTTGTCCATTGAGTCTTTGTGAACCATTCTTAGTCCGACCCCTCGCCTGAGACCACTTTGCCATGGGAGACCCTACCAGGAGCACTAGGCTCCAGACAACATAGCCCTCAGGCTCACAGGAACCCACAAACCTCTCCACCACTATAAGGAGGTACATAGCACATAACAAAAGTAAATAATTGAGATACGGTGAAACAAAATAGACACCATCCATCCATCCATCTTCAACCGCTTGTCCATATCGGGGTCGTGGGGAGCTGGAACCGATCCCAACTGACATCGGGTGTGAGGCGGGGTACACCCTGGACAGGACACCAGTCTATCAGAAGGCACATAGAGACAAACAGAGACAGACAACCATTCACACTCACATTCACACCTACGGGAAATTTAGAGTCATCACTGAACCTAACACCTGCATGTCTTTGGACTGTGGGAGGAAGCTGGAGAATCCAGAGAAACTCCACACAGAAGGGCCCCAGCCCGGATTCAAACCAGCAACCCTCTTGCTGTGAGGCAACGCTAACCACCAAACCACCGTGCCTCCCCAAAATAGACACAAAAAAGAAATTTGTAAAAAGGAGGCCTTCAGCTTATAGCTGACTGGTTCAAATGATGTCAAACAACTCATAACCACCTAAATGTAGATATGGAACACAGTAGTCAATATACAGTCTCATTGTTGAGCTACATAATCATGACCTGCTTGAAGTTTGGCAAATGAAGGCAAGACTGTATGCTCGGATTATCTTTGTTTGCTCTCATGTTTCAGACTTATACAATCTCATACAGTTCACTTCACTCAGTATTGACCTTTTCAAAGATGTAGACATTAACATTCCAAAACAGTCCTAGTGTGTATGCAAATGACATCGGTTGACAAGAAGCTATCAAGAACAAAGGCTGTTGCCTATCAATGGAACTCATTCTAAAGGTCTATAGCACAGCGGTAAGTCATGTTTAACCAGTAAGTCTACATTGTTCTTACACTTTGGAATATTTATGTGAGTTGTCAGAGCTTTTATCGACTATTTGGTACAGACATATGGTCTAGGCTTTCATTTTGTAATACGAGTGACCCACTTGCGGGTCACCTGTTTACCTTTCCTTCATTTTGTATTTCAAAGTTTTAATGACAAAACAAATCAAAAACCAATATAAACAGTTTATATGAATTTGTTTTTTCCATTTCTCTTTTTTTTTTAAGATTTTGACAACAAAAGCAAAAAAAACTTCTGGTATATTTAATGGTTCGCAGTTGTTTGATGCGGAGGTGGAGTGTTTACTGCAGATTTGGAAAGATGAAACATTCAAAAACAGCCAGACAAAGCTAGATCCTGGAGGGGTAAGGATGTATAAGCAAGACACCTTCTGGGCCGCAGCTCGAATGCCTCTTGCTTATACATCATCTGTTTACCTCTAATGCAGATGTCTACATCTGGGATGTTCACCTTGGTTTTAGAAAAGAACATGCCTTTTGTTTTGTCTACATTCAAGGTAAGAAAGGATTGGTCTAGTTACTCAGCCACTTCAACCAGGGCATTGGTTAGTTTAGATGCAGCCTGCTGAGCTGATTTTGCATGTTTGGACAAGACAGTATCGTCCGCATAGAGTTGTACCTCCACATCATGACAATATTTGTCTAAACATAAGTGTTGTGAGTGTGTGATAAATCTTTTTTGATTTTATATTTGTTATACTTATTACCTACAGAGCAGAACAATGAACAAAAAAGGGGGGATATCGACAGTTTTTTTAGTAAGAAAAGTGCAAAGCAGGAAGAGAAGGAGGGATGAAGGAGAAGGTAGTTAAAAAACAAATGAAGGAGAAGAGGATGTGAGGGATGAAGAGGAGACTGCTGCAGATTTAGAAAGTGGGACAGAGGCAGGGAGTGACCACCAGGAAAAAGATGATGACAGGGAGGAAGAGGGTCCTAGGCCTACTGTACTTCCCCCCTGGACCACATGGTATGTTTTTATTCTCTCTTACATTTGGGAATTCGTATCGTCCTCCCATTCCACCCTGCCAAGACCTCTTGCCACCGCTTTGCCAACCCATGTAGAATTTTCTAGATCCGCCACTGTAGGGGGGTTATCCTGTATGTAAAAAACAATTTAAAATGCAATCAGACTGAATGGCCCAGTAACATCACGCTGAAATGCATTGGTGTTAATATCTCTCTTTTAAGAGAGATGTCTCTGAAAGTTATCTGCATCTATTGCAAACCTACTGCTAAACTGGATTTTTATGACATTATGTAATCATAAAAAATAAATTCTCCTCTTTGGCGTTTTCCAAGTCAATTGGGATAATAAAAAAGACAAGTTTATAACAGATTACTTCACTCTTACTCAGTTAATAGAACAACCCACTAGAATTACACACCGCACTCACTCACAAACACCCTCAACCTGTTAATAGGTCTCTCAGACCATAATGCAATTTTCTTCTCAAGAAAGGTCAATTGTCAGAAAATCATAACTCAACCAACCGTACAATTAAAATGACAATCCTAAAGAACCAACTAGAAAATGTGGAGACACTCTGAAAGTTATTGACTGGACTGGCCTTTTGGAATGGGATGCAGATGGTGGCAGTGATTTATTTCTGTTGAAAGTTAAAGAGGTCATCCTCTCTTTCTCCAGAAGGGGGCGCCAGGGGAGAGAGTCAAACTCTCTGCCTGTGTAAAGCTAATGAAGCATACGGATCAGTTACTCAGAACCTGGACTTAATATAGAGAGACTTAACTTCACAGGAGCCAGAAAAAAAGTGACATCAGAGTTACGTAAGGCCAAACTTTTTTATTATAATTATTGAAAACGCTAGAGGTAACAGTAAAAAAATATGGCAAAACAAACAAATTATCAGAATCAGAATCAGAATTAGAACCAGAAGTACTTTAATAATCCCAGGGGGAAATTATTTTCGTTACAGAACTCCAGCTGTACAAACAACAAATATTATACACACAGCATATATAAGAAAAACTGAATATAAATATATATAACTATATATACTATATATAACTATATATACTATATATATACATAAATGATCAGATTTATATTTACATAAACTAATATTTACAGTGCGGCTAACAAAGTGCAGGCCAGTCAGTCACTTCAAAGCAGCCCTGCAGTGTCTCATAGGCTTCCTCTGACCTCCTCACAGTCCTTGTGGTCTTTGGCTTCCTCTTCACCAGAGGCACATAGCAGGGTTTGAGGTGAATCAGGTTATGATCTGACCTGCCCAGAGGGGGGAGAGAAGAGGAGATGTATGCACCCTTAATGTTAGCATACATCAGGTCCAGAGTCCTCTCCTCTCTGGTAGGACAGCTCCCGTACTGTTGGAAGGTTGGCAGATCTAAGGTGACGTGGTTAAAGTCTTCCGACATGATGATGAGGGCACTGGGGTGTTGAGTCTAGAGTCTGGAGATGGTCGTGTGTGTGATGCTGCAGGCATTTGTCGGGTTTGCAGAGGGGGCTACAGAGCTGCTCTTTAATGGTGATGTCACCAGGATTACAGATGTCGTGTTATGTCAACTTAAAATCCAAAATCAGCCAGCCAAACAGGATTGTTGGTGAATAATACAGTGGGGTTTTATAGCTTTGCCTCCTTCTTCACTGACTTTGTTGCAGACTAGGGTTGAAAATCCACTTCGCTCGCCAGCCGTAATAATCCCAGTGACTTTATTCCATGGTAGTTTCATGTCATCTACGGCGGAACAAACAGAAAAAAATAGATCTGTTCCTCTTGTAGGTGCAACCGGCATCCCAAAGATGATTGTTCATTTCTGGATTAACGTGAACTTTCAGTTTGATTATGAGAAGGCCTCAGCCTGCTCAGACAAAGGGGAAAGACTACCCCGAAAGTCTGGGACCCTTTATCCCGGAGTGCATGGTCACAGCTCTCCCCCACAGGTCACACCCAGGTGTGAATTCTCCAAGGGACCCCCAAACTATTAGTTCATTGGCTGACCTGACCTCTGGTGATGACATAATCAGTGTCTATAAAACTGTAGAACACTTTCTGCTCTTTCTCTCTCTCTTGGACTCTCCTCTTGCACTCAACTCGACGCTCTCCTGCTGGATCCAGGGACCAGCTGCCGCTGTCCCTAGGCCTTGAACATGACCTGTATTGAGTAG
Source organism: Echiichthys vipera (assembly GCF_963691815.1). Taxonomy (NCBI): domain Eukaryota; kingdom Metazoa; phylum Chordata; class Actinopteri; order Perciformes; family Trachinidae; genus Echiichthys; species Echiichthys vipera. The sequence continues at coordinate 18,841,818 of NC_139847.1, forward strand.
GATCATCAACCGGTTACCAACTCAACTGAGCAGAACAAAGAGCGATCTGAGTCCTCTCCAACAACCAGAACAAGAACCTTTCTTCAACCAGCTTCCTTCACAAAGGACCAGCCACTGGCATCAAGCAACACAACTTATCTCCCATCTCATGGACTGGTTACTAATCACCAACTGGGCATTACTACAAGTTATAAGACTGTATGAACGGCTAAGCATGGAACTGTGACTTTGGTATGACCTGAATAAGAACTGAGATCTTCAGCCTGCTGGCTTTTGTGTAACTTAATGTTCGCACCTTTTCTGCAGGGGTCCAAGCCCCACACCTCTCCTCTTTGTTTCACACACACACACACACACACACACACACACACACACACACACACACCCACACACACACACACACACACACAGAGACACACACACACACACACACACACACACACACACACACACACACACACATTTGCTGTTAGCTTTAGTTAGTTTATTGTGTTTTGTTTGTTGCATTTATTAATGTGTTAATAAATGTTTGTGTTTACAATATGTCTGTTTATTTAATATTACACAAAGATGAATGTTCCAGCCTCTACTAAGAAAATAAAATTTAAATCCTTCTACTTATTAAACTATTACATTTATCGGTGTTCAACCCTTAATTAGTAGTTTAATATATTTATGTATATGACGGTGGTGCCCCGAGGAACTCTGGTTTAACTAGAGTAATTTTCTTTGATAATTATTGGTGATAACTAATATTTACTTGATTAACCATAAATTGATTGAGAATACTCAATCTCATAATCTGAACGTGAGTCGAGGCCCTACATTTAATTAATTCTCTGTGTGGAGTTTTTAATAAATTAAAGTTATTAATTTTTAGTAATTTTTCTTTATTAATTTCCTTTTTAAAAATATTTCATTTGATAGTCACACTTTTGATCCAATTAATCCTGAAGTACCTACACTCTTTTTTGGCCATTAAGGCTCTGAAGGCCAAGTAGCTCTTCACTCACGTTTAATTCATTGTCCACTCCTCTCAAAAAAATCAGTAAATGAGCGGTGTCAGATGCATCCGTGCTTTCGTCGCAGGCTAACGAAAAAAAGTCAAACTCCACTCCTTTTGCCTCTATCTGTCTCTTAATATCAGATGAAACGTCTTCAGTTCTCCGTACCACAGTGCTACAGGCCAGGCAAACACTGGTAAACTCCTGCTTCTTCTCAGTACAAATCTTCTCCACCATTTTCATCACGCACTCTTCAATAAATTCACCCTCGGTAAAAGGTTTGCGGTGCTTGGCAACGGGCTCTTGTGAAAAAGCGCTGCTGTGCCTTAAAAACAGCTTCCAGTTGCTTCAATTTTTCGCCATGTTCATTCCCAGTTGGCTTGTTAGCATGTTTCGTCTGGTGGTGCCTCTTGATATTGAATTCCTTGAAAACAGCCAGTCTCTTGGCAAATTAGGCACACACAGTTGTTTCATATTACAGTGAAAAAATACTCCAATTTCCACTTGTCCTGGAAGCGGTGGCACTCGCTGTCAACTTTCCTTTTTTTAGTTACAGTCGCCATCTTAGAAAATGAGCTGGAAATGATCTCACAGGGGTCACGCATGGGGGAAAAATATGAAATAGCTTTTTTTGTACGCGTGTATTTTATACTGTGGTCGACATTGCTGACGGGCCGCATGTTATTGATTTTATGACAGAGGCTGGTGGCCCCAGGGCGGGACTTTGGACATACCTGGTTTGGATGTTGATGTCCAGCTTTACGCTGATGACACTTTAATTTTTACTGAAGCGCTAAATCCTGAGGAGGCAGCATGTGTACTCTCAACAGCTCTTACACACATACACACATGGCTCAATAGATCATGTCTTATCTTAAATGCAAAAAAAAAATGTCTGCTTATATTTGTCAAAGCGACCTTCTACCGTTACCGTTTCTAAATCTGGAATGTTCTTGGGCATAGAAGAGTTGGAAGTTGTCAATGAATTTAAATACCTATAAAAATAGACTCCAGACTCTCTTTCAAAAATCGTGTTAAAAAGATATCCAAAAATATTAATTTGAATCTTTATAACTTTAAGCAAATCAGATGCAGCTGCTATGGTGTTTCTGCACGCAATGATACTCTCACATCTGAGCTACTGCATCAGCAGCTGGTCCGTGTCGGGTTCCACCGCCCTAATAACAAAAAAGACAGAGAAAAAAGTTTATAACAGATTACTTCACTCTTACTCAGTTAATAGAACAACCCACTAGAATTACACACCGCACTCACTCACAAACACCCTCAACTTGTTAATAGGTCTCTCAGACCATAATGCAATTTTCTTCTCAAGAAAGGTCAATTGTCAGAAAATCATAACTCAACCAACCGTACAATTAAAATGACAAACCTGCTGAGCTTCTGTACAAAAAGGAACTCAAAACTCTAGATAAAAAAAGACCTTTCTCTTACTATCATTGCAACATCTTAGAGAAATATGACTTACTGAGTTTTAATGATTTTTGTAAATTTTCCTCTGCTTATTTTATAAAGTACTACATGGCCTGGCTCCACCATCACCAGAGCTGTTGTAAACAGGGACTGTGAGGTTCCTTTCAGAAAAACCTCCTTCGGCCATAACGCACTATTGATTAAAGGTGGTGCATTATGAAACACACTACCCCTAACTATAGGGGAATGTGCCACTCAAGTAAAGGTGTGGCTTAAAGCTAACCAAACGTAGAACCACCTCTAACTGTATGCTACCATACTAGCCCAGTAGACTCTATAAATGAATTGTGTCTTTGTTTTAACATTTACTAATGACTCTTTTTCCTTTTCTGTCTTTTTATTCCTCTCTGCTTTTTATAACTAATTTTTATATAATATTGTACAGGTATATCCTTTGTCATTTTTTTCTTTTCTCGTAACATCAACCTGCCTAATGGACTTCAGATGATATTTAATAAAAAAACAGACTTTAGCTGTGAAGTGTGCTTGGGCACGGTACGAATGGACAGTGTGAGTGCGCCCTGAATGGGGAGTTGGTCTCCGGTTCAGTGCTGAACAGGGGAAGGATCTGTCTCAGCACACAGTGTCTCATTGTTTAAAACTTTTTGGACTGGAAGCCCACTCTGCAGTGACCAAACCTCTCAGCAGCAGAAAGAATAAAAAGGCCAGACTTGCCTTTGCTGAGGAGCAGGTTGTGTGGACAGAGGAGATCTGGTCCAGAGTGAATTCAGTGATGAGAGGACGTACACTTTATTTGGGTCTGATGGAAACATTATGTTCAGCGTAGGACATTACACACTTTGAACCCAAAGTGTGTAAAGAAGTCAGTTCCATTTGGAGGAGGAAGTGTCATGGTTTGGTTTCTGCAGCAGGAGTTGGGCCTCTTGTACAGCTACATGGCAGGTGAATGCAAATGTTTATGTGAACCTCCTTCTGCAACATACAACTCCTTCACTGCAATTATCTCCCTGTCAGCCCGCATTTTTCACACAAGACAATGTCCCCTGTCAAACTGTAAAACAGGTTCAACAGTTCCTTGAAGCTAAGAATATTGAAACAATGAAAATGCTCAGCCCAGAGTCCAGATCTAAACCCCAAGCTCAAGGCCTCCTTTTTACAAAAAATAGAATTGTCTCAGTCCCCAGCCTCCAGGGTGAAGGGTTTGTACTCAACCCATTCATCCACCATGACCTCTTCCAGATACCTTTACTGTCACTCTTCAGGAGGCAGGGGGGTGACGGGGCCATTGGAAAATAACGTACACACAGTTGAGCCATGGGTTTGAACATACAGATCCATGGAGCGCATTTGGTCAGACAAGCTTACATTAAAAAAAAAAAAAAAACATTCTAAAAAACATGCAAAAAGTCATATATACATACAAAATATATAAAATACAAAAGCAGAGCCAGGGGGAGTTTCAAATATACACATGAATCAATAGAAACAACAGAGTTTTTATGTGTATTCGCGTTGGAAACAGTGGACTAGGAACACTTTTCATCAGTGATCAGCTGAATTTGACTCAAGAGACTCAAGTGACTGGCACAACCCGGATCACATTAGTGAGTGACTCAGAATAACCAGGGTCCTTTAAATGATCCGGGTCGACCATCACTGTTCCACACATTTGAATGTGGTCAGAAGAATATGAAGACGTGAAAGATCCACTTCTACCTCCACCTCCACTCCTAAGTGTGTCAAGGTAACATGGCTAAGATGTGGTCCAACAGGAAACACACTGTGAGCTCTTTCTATGGTTTACTGGTCATCTGTTCCACCATATGCAATCAAATATGACCCGTTTTTATTTAGTCTGTCTTTTCTTAAGTGAATACAGCTACCAGTGTGTGAGTATAATACATTAAATTGGAGTAGTTATAATAGTTTCTAGTGACGAAAAAAAGATGTCGAAAATGTCCTACTGTTACATTGTCTGCTGTATGGCTGTACTGTATTTGCTACAATACGGTGTAACCAGTTTGAATAGGCTTCAAAATATGAAAAGCCACTGTCTGTCCATTGGTCTGTCTGTCTGACTGATTGTGTCCGTTCTTCTGTCTGACTGACTGTCTGTGTCACTCTGTCTCTCTGACTGTCTGTGACAATCTGTCTGTCTGACTGACTGACTGTGTCCGTTCGTCTGTCTGTCTGTCTGACTGACTGTCTGTGTCCGTTTGTCTGTCTGACTGACTGTCTGTGTCCGTTTGTCTGTCTGACTGACTGTCTGTGTCCATCTGTCTGTCTGACTAATTGTGTCTGTTTGTCTGTCTGTCTGTCGGTCTGACTGTGTCCCTTCGCCTGTCTGCCTGTCTGACTGACTGTCTTTCTGACTGTGTCCATCTGTCTGTCTGTCTGTCTGACTGTGTCCGTTTGCCTGTCTGCCTGTCCGACTGACTGTCTGTGTCCATCTGTCTGTTTGTCTGTCTGTCTTTGTCCATCTGTCTGTCTGTCTGTCTGTCTGTCTCACTATCTTTCACGAATGGGAAGAGGTATAACTTATTGAATCCCACCTCTTCTCCATAATTAGTAGTATTTTAGTATGTATAGTATATACAATATTATAATTTATAACATATGATACACTTACACTTATCTTTACTTCATAAAAATCCATAAATTAATGTTCAGACTATTTCTCACCACTTACCTTTACTTTATAACAAGAAAACGGTAACGTTATCTAACTTATCACGCAGGCTTTTATTCTGAAGACAGTGACAGGAAGTCCCAGGGTGTCCGTTGGAAATCGCCAACTTTTTTTCTTCCTGTGCGTGAAATTCCTCAAGTTTGTGTCTTTGTTTGTATCTTTGGACCAAGAATGTGTGGCTATCTGGCGCGACAATAGCCGCCCACTGAAAGCCGCCGTCACCCAGTGGGAGTTAGTGTGTAGCCTGAGACGAACGACATGTGAACGGCTTTTGTGCACACATTTTCCGCTTCTTTTGGCTGGTTGAGCCCGAAGACCGAGGGGCTGGAACTGTGGAGAAGGAAGGGACGGGGGAAGATAGCGAGGAGGAGTTGAGGAAGGAGCGGCGCTAACTTGTTGTTATGTGGCAAAACTCTCAACCACTTTTCCCTGACAACGAGAGCGGCAGAGCGGTGTTTTCAGTTTGGACAAAGTGGTAAGTTACTTTCTTAACAACTTTAACGACAGTTTGGTGATACCCGCCTGAGTTATTCAGGTCTACAGCTTTCAAACACACGCTGGCTACTCTAACGTTGAATTTAGGCAGGGCCGCTGCCAGAGTTTCAAACTGAGGGCATGAGTCCAAGTACAGCCAACCAGCTCTAACTGGGGGATCCTGAGGCGTTCCCAGGCCAGTGTGGAGATATAATCTCTCCACCTAGTCCTGGGTCTTCCCCGAGGCCTCCTCCCAGCTGGACGTGCCTGGAACACCTCCCTAGGGAGGCGCCCAGGGGGCATCCTTACTAGATGCCCGAACCACCTCAACTGGCTCCTTTCAACGCTAAGGAGCAGCGGCTCTACTCCGAGTTCCTCACGGATGCTGAACTTCTCACCCTATCTCTAAGGGAGACTCCAGCCATCCTCCTGAGAAAACCCATTTCGGCCGCTTGTACTTACATGCAAACATAAATCTAACCAGACATTCAGCTTCCTGTACCTGTGACAGGACTGCATGATACAAGGAAAATCTGCAATATACAAACACATATTAAAGTATACTGATCTGGCTTTCTGCTGTTTCAAGTAGGGGAGCGCCTGTACGATTAAACACAGGAACGAATGAAACACATCGATTTCCTGGAAAACCACGAGAATCTGACGCGCCAGATTTCATCACGCACGACTGACTGACCCTGCGAAAGATCATGTAATGGGGCCGTACCGTTCAAAGGTATCCCCGCGAGACTGTTTTTGAATGAAGAAAGTAGAATCCTTTGTGCTGTTTCTTTTTTAGTAATGTCCAGTAGTGTTTTTGACATATGAGATGAATTAGTACTTAAACATGTCCTCCAGTGTGCAGTGTCAGAGTTTTGAAGTTTAGAGGCAAGAAAGGTTAAAGGTCAGGTTTAAATCGCCCCGACAGCACCACCATGCGTAATTGCGGTGATCGAAACCTGTATAAATCACCAACTTCATAAATGAATTAAAAAACAAATTAAGAAATATTTTTCTAATGAATGACAACTGCTTTGAATGACTTTTTAAAGATTTCTTTTGGCAGTTTTTCAAGCTTTTCTATCAGATAAGACAGACAGGAAATGGGGTGAGAGGGGGGGGGGGAGAGACATGCCGCAAAGGGCCGCAGGTCGGAGTCGAACCCGCGGCCGCTGCCTCGAGGACCTTCAGCCTCTTTACATGGGTAGACTGCTCTACAGATTAATCATCACAGAGAGAAAAAAAAGCCAATAAATAACAGGATGTCCTACTGTGTATCACTAAACATGACTTGGGAGGAAAACAAGTCAATTAAATGTAAATGTAGTTGGTTTAAAAGAAAGGTGAGTTTAATCGGAATGCGCATCTTGACAATGACGTACAGGACAAAAATGTTTTTTTGACCTATTTATATTCTGAGAAATGATGGGACATTTTAGCACTGACGGATACACTGGCATGTTGCATGAAAACAAGAGTACGTTCACTAGTTTCTGTTTAAATCTGCTGACTCATCCGTCCCTCATATCTGTTTCAAATGACCCGACCAGGCAGATCATCCCACTAATGTATTAAATTACACTTGTAACTAAGAGAATACACATGTGAATCCTTAATCACACGATCAAAATGATTTGTATACGTAACGTAATCTTTGAAAAAGACGTTAGACTGAAAAGTGTTTCAATCGACCCGGCTCTCCCCTATGCTGCCAAAATGGACGAAAGGAAAAAAGGAGATCATTTCCGATATTCTTTTATTTAACCAATAAACGAGACCCAAAATAAAAATGATGGTTACATTAGAAAGTGTCTTCTGCGATGTGTTTACTGGGCAAATTGAAATGGCATTGTAGAAGGTTTGAAAGGGTATACTGCTGCTTCCACCCCTGCAGAGATGGAGGGAGAGAAGGAGAGGCAGAGACAGCAGCGAGAGGAGAAGGAGAGTAACGAGGCAGAGGACGACAGGAGGAGTGATGAGGACGCCGACAATGAGGAGGAGGAGGACGGGGATGGGGATTCGGAGGGGGCGGCGCTGGTCTGGCAGGAAGGCTACGACGAGGACAATCTGGGCCTTCCCATCATGCACTGGGAGGCACTGAGCCTGCGCATTGCTGAGCTGGAGAAGCAGGAAGAGGAGAATAAGGAGAAGAGGGCAAAGGTCAGTGTTGGCAGTCTGGGAGAGGGGGATGTTTAGGGCACGCTCACACTGCCCTACCCACACGGCACAACCACCCCCCCCCCCCCCCCGTGGCCCAGGCCTGTTTGTACTCACACTACCTGGGCCTCGGTGAATGCTTCTTGCTGCCTATACGTCATCACACCGTAACACGCATTGATGACGTCATCGTGATGCGTCGCTTTGTTTAGAAATCTTTCCGTAGACCTCAGAGTTTTTGTGCGTCTTGTCGACTGTTTTTGAATATTGTCATCACAACACTCCGCCTCCACATCACACCAACGTGAACCTTTCGCCGCCATTGTTTTAAATGTCCGCGCATGGTCCCTCCTTCTTTTTTCTACGTCCCAACAGTCGCACATAAAATGACGTCAGAACCGCCGTAGGCTTCGTGCTCGTACACGTGCAAACGTGCTTTACAAAAACCCACCTCTCCCAAACAGCAAGCGGACCGCTCCTAGGCGCGGTACGCTTGCACTCACACTGGTCAAACGAACTAGACTGTAGCCGTGAAACGTGCCTGGGAACACTCACTAGTATTGTTTTCACTGGCCTTGGAAGCAGTTATTTCTGTAAAAAATATGTTTATTTTTTTTCATATTTCCTGAATCTGTCACTATATCCTGAAGGCACCATGAGACAGACGAGTAATGTAAAAGTACCTCTTCCTCTCTCTGTCTGCTCCTAATGTCATCTGCTAGATCCACTGAACCTGACTGACAACCAATCAGAGCAGAGGAGTCTCTGACAGTGTCAATAACTGCTCTGAACTCTGATTCAAGATTCTGTTACTATATTGCATATTTCTCTCATAAAGTCTTTTCAGAAACATATCTCAGTGAAGGCTACTGTCTCCTTTTCCTGTTGTGCATGACTGTCAAACTAGATATAAAGGAAAGAGCTACAGCATTCATTCTCTGTATTTGTCCATGGTTTATTATGAGCCTGGACATATAACACGGATAGCAATTTTGTGTGTGTGTGTGTGTGTGTGTGTGTGTGTGTGTGTGTGTGTGTGTGTGTGTGTGTGTGTGTGTGTGTGTGTGTGTGTGTGTGTGTGTGTGTGTGTGTGTGTGTGTGTGTGTGTGTGTGTGTGTGTGTGTGTGTGTGTGTGTGTGTGTGTGTGTGTGTGTGTGTGTGTGTGTGTGTGTGTGTGTGTGTGTGTGTTATATATGAAAAAAGATATATCTGTCATTGAAAGAAAGACTCAGCAGTGTCTCTACTGCCTACGTAAACTACACTCCTCAAGCAGATCAGAGAATAGTTTTATTCTTATATCAAAACTTTTTTTTCACATTTTCATGTTTTTGCTGGTTTACACATTTTTGCCAAAAGGACAAGAACTGACTGCTTCTAAAAAGCCTATAACATTATCCACGACCTCACACGACCACTTTAAGCTGCAGCCATCAGGAGTTAGATCTCCTGTATGGAAAACAGACGATTTGACTCCAGAAGTGTAGAAGCCGCAGAATGCAGGTGCACTCTGACCCCGTTCGATATCTCTCCTACCAGTCCTTGTGTACGTCTTAGTCGTCTGTGTGTAATTCTGTTTGAAAGCACGCTTGCCTTGAATTGCAGATAGTGCAAACGCATGTCTCTGTTGGTCTTCAGAGAGGAGTGTCTCTGGAGCGAGGCAGAGCTCCAGTGAGCTGGTCAGATGAGAGGGGGAGGAGAGCAGAGAGCTGGGAGGACGGAGACGACGCCTGCAACAGCCACGTGCTGGCCCTCACGTCACGGTACACACACACACACACACACACATCATGATTACTCATGATTACTCATTGGATTTGGTGTGTATCATCTCTTAATGTAGCACGCCCATATCTTACTGTGGAGGTTTGGTGTCTTCGGGCGTGTTTCCATCAGGGTGCATTGTGGCCGCTCGGAAAGTTTCAGGGCACGCCCTCTTAAATGGCCGTTCACTCGCCGTGTTTCCATTACAAAAGAGCCACAGAGCCGTTCTTCCTCAAGAGAAATACAGAATATTTGCAGTTTGATTTAAGATGGCCGTGTGAGGGCTAAGGCTATTTCCTCAATTTTGCATACTTTTGTAAACTCCCCTTTTTGAGGGTACTTGCATATAACATAATACCCACGTGTTTTATATTTTTATTTCTATATGGAAAAACGGTGTTTCCCACAGACCAGGTATCCTGTGTGGTGCAGGGCCGTACGGAGATCTTCTGAACGGCAGGGGGCTCTGACCTCTCCCATGTAGAGACTCTGACAACAGACATGTGAACTGCCTGTATCTGAATCATAATATGCAAACATACATAACTACGGTATATGTCTGTGGGTTTAGCAAAGATATGTCTTTTTTTAAACTTTAATGTTTCTTGGAACTGAATAATCATGGTCCCGTTTGTAGCGTGATGGGGCTGACATAGTATGTAGCGTAGTGCTCGTGTAAAGTTTTAGACTGCAGAGTGAGACAGAATGACAGTAAAGTGTTTACCTTCATGTCAGAGTTTTAGACTGCAGAGTGAGACAGAATGACAGTAAAGTGTTTACCTTCATGTCAGAGTTTTAGACTGCAGAGTGAGACAGAATGACAGTAAAGTGTTTACCTTCATGTCAGAGTTTTATACTGCAGAGTGAGACAGAATAACAGTAAAGTGTTTGCCTTCATGTCAGAGTTTTAGACTGCAGAGTGAGACAGAATGACAGTAAAGTGTTTACCTTCATGTCAGAGTTTTAGACTGCAGAGTGAGACAGAATGACAGTAAAGTGTTTAACTTCATGTCAGAGTTTTAGACTGCAGAGTGAGACAGAATGACAGTAAAGTGTTTACCTTCATGTCAGAGTTTTATACTGCAGAGTGAGACAGAATGACAGTAAAGTGTTTACCTTCATGTCAGAGTTTTAGACTGCAGAGTGAGACAGAATGACAGTAAAGTGTTTACCTTCATGTCAGAGTTTTATACTGCAGAGTGAGACAGAATGACAGTAAAGTGTTTACCTTCATGTCAGAGTTTTAGACTGCAGAGTGAGACAGAATGACAGTAAAGTGTTTACCTTCATGTCAGAGTTTTAGACTGCAGAGTGAGACAGAATAACAGTAAAGTGTTTGCCTTCATGTCAGAGTTTTAGACTGCAGAGTGAGACAGAATGACAGTAAAGTGTTTACCTTCATGTCAGAGTTTTAGACTGCAGAGTGAGACAGAATGACAGTAAAGTGTTTAACTTCATGTCAGAGTTTTAGACTGCAGAGTGAGACAGAATGACAGTAAAGTGTTTACCTTCATGTCAGAGTTTTAGACTGCAGAGTGAGACAGAATGACAGTAAAGTGTTTACCTTCATGTCAGAGTTTTAGACTGCAGAGTGAGACAGAATGACAGTAAAGTGTTTAACTTCATGTCAGAGTTTTAGACTGCAGAGTGAGACAGAATGACAGTAAAGTGTTTACCTTCATGTCAGAGTTTTATACTGCAGAGTGAGACAGAATGACAGTAAAGTGTTTACCTTCATGTCAGAGTTTTAGACTGCAGAGTGAGACAGAATGACAGTAAAGTGTTTACCTTCATGTCAGAGTTTTAGACTGCAGAGTGAGACAGAATGACAGTAAAGTGTTTACCTTCATGTCAGAGTTTTAGACTGCAGAGTGAGACAGAATGACAGTAAAGTGTTTACCTTCATGTCAGAGTTTTAGACTGCAGAGTGAGACAGAATGACAGTAAAGTGTTTACCTTCATGTCAGAGTTTTAGACTGCAGAGTGAGACAGAATGACAGTAAAGTGTTTACCTTCATGTCAGAGTTTTAGACTGCAGAGTGAGACAGAATGACAGTAAAGTGTTTACCTTCATGTCAGAGTTTTAGACTGCAGAGTGAGACAGAATGACAGTAAAGCGTTTACCTTCATGTCAGAGTTTTAGACTGCAGAGTGAGACAGAATGACAGTAAAGTGTTTACCTTCATGTCAGAGTTTTAGACTGCAGAGTGAGACAGAATGACAGTAAAGTGTTTACCTTCATGTCAGAGTTTTAGACTGCAGAGTGAGACAGAATGACAGTCAAGTGTTTACCTTCATGTCAGAGTTTTATACTGCAGAGTGAGACAGAATGACAGTAAAGTGTTTACCTTCATGTCAGAGTTTTATACTGCAGAGTGAGACAGAATGACAGTAAAGTGTTTACCTTCATGTCAGAGTTTTATACTGCAGAGTGAGACAGAATGACAGTAAAGTGTTTACCTTCATGTCAGAGTTTTAGACTGCAGAGTGAGACAGAATGACAGTAAAGTGTTTACCTTCATGTCAGAGTTTTAGACTGCAGAGTGAGACAGAATGACAGTAAAGTGTTTACCTTCATGTCAGAGTTTTAGACTGCAGAGTGAGACAGAATGACAGTAAAGTGTTTACCTTCATGTCAGAGTTTTAGACTGCAGAGTGAGACAGAATGACAGTAAAGTGTTTACCTTCATGTCAGAGTTTTATACTGCAGAGTGAGACAGAATGACAGTAAAGTGTTTACCTTCATGTCAGAGTTTTAGGGCGTGATCACACTGTCCTCCCGGACCACGACCCGGACTTTAGGGTACTTGTCCCCCCTCCCTCTCCCCCCCGCGCCCCAGCCCCGTTTGTACTCACACTACCAGGGCCTCGACCAATACTTCTTGCTGTCCATACGCCTTCAAGCCGTAACACGTCACACGCATTGATCGCGTGTGTGTGGCTTTGTTTACAAATCTTTCCACAGACCTCGGAGTTTTTGTGCGTCTTGTCGACTGTTTTTGAATATTTTCATCCGACCAAATCTGCAGTAAACACTCCACCTCCGCATCACACCAACATGAACCTTTCACCGCCATTGTTGTTGTTGTTAAATGTCCGCGCATGGTCCGTCCTTCTATTTACATGTCCGAACAGGCGGACATAACGCTACTGCCGTAGGGCTCGTGCTCGTGCGCGTGCACGTGCGCACGCTCGTGCTCGTACATGTGCAAACGGCTCCGCTAAAGCCCACCTCTTTCAAGCGGGCCGTGGCGGCCCAGCTGGCCCCAGTTGAGCGCGGAGCGGGTGCGCTCACACTACTTAAAGGTACTAGACTTTAGCTGAAAAACCGGTTTTGGCCGCGGCCAAAAGGATAGTGTGAGCACGCTCTTAGACTGCAGAGTGAGACAGAATGACAGTAAAGTGTTTACCTTCATGTCAGAGTTTTATACCGCAGAGTGAGACAGAATGACAGTAAAGTGTTTACCTTCATGTCAGAGTTTTAGACTGCAGAGTGAGACAGAATGACAGTAAAGTGTTTACCTTCATGTCAGAGTTTTAGACTGCAGAGTGAGACAGAATGACAGTAAAGTGTTTACCTTCATGTCAGAGTTTTAGACTGCAGAGTGAGACAGAATGACAGTAAAGTGTTTACCTTCATGTCAGAGTTTTAGACTGCAGAGTGAGACAGAATGACAGTAAAGTGTTTACCTTCATGTCAGAGTTTTAGACTGCAGAGTGAGACAGAATGACAGTAAAGTGTTTACCTTCATGTCAGAGTTTTAGACTGCAGAGTGAGACAGAATGACAGTAAAGTGTTTACCTTCATGTCAGAGTTTTAGACTGCAGAGTGAGACAGAATGACAGTAAAGTGTTTACCTTCATGTCAGAGTTTTAGACTGCAGAGTGAGACAGAATGATAGTAAAGTGTTTACCTTCATGTCAGAGTTTTATAAAGCAGAGTGAGACAGAATGATAGTAAAGTGTTTACCTTCATGTCAGAGTTTTATACTGCAGAGTGAGACAGAATGACAGTAAAGTGTTTACCTTCATGTCAGAGTTTTAGACTGCAGAGTGAGACAGAATGACAGTAAAGTGTTTACCTTCATGTCAGAGTTTTATAAAGCAGAGTGAGACAGAATGATAGTAAAGTGTTTACCTTCATGTCAGAGTTTTATACTGCAGAGTGAGACAGAATGACAGTGTTTACCTTCATGTCAGAGTTTTAGACTATAGAGTGAGACAGTAAACTCTTTACCTTCATGTCAGCTCCTCTGTGCCATTTCAATGCATTTACCATAAATGTCAGAATACGGGCGCACTAAAAATATAGGGCCGGCAGGTTTGACTACAGAGAAGTGAGTGACTGCTCACTTGGCCATAGTAGGTGTTCGTAGTGTTGCCGAAGTACTTGACTTCCATTTTGCAAACCTTCATTTTGAATGAGTCATGTCCGGCTTCTTCTGCCCTGGAGGTTGTCAAATCCAAAGTGCGTCCAAACACTTGCTTTCACCTGACGGGCGGGCGGGCTGGCAGTGACTGAACAGCGAAGTGCCCACCGTGAGACGGAAAAAGAAGGATTTCTGGAAGTTACGAATCGATTAGGAATCTAAATTTTTACATTAATCTCATCATCTCATTTTTTTTTTGCCCACCCCTACTAAATTTACCCAGATACCCCACTGCAGATATGTCAGTGATGGAAAGTAATTGTGTCTTGCAGCAGCTGTGTGTAAGTTCAAATGTAGCCTAGTTTGAACTGAGATGTCATGAAGCGTGTCTGTTGTGTGTCCTCCAGCCTGCAGACACAGATGAATCTCCAGCTCTGCTTCATCAACAACAGTGAAAGTGAAGAGGAGGAGGAGGAGGACGAGAAGCAGGGAGAGAACAGCAAGAAGGTAAGCAGCAACAGCAGGGTAACTAAACCCATTTCACTTTGGATCAGAAGATCTGAACTGGCGGAGTAACTGGATGAAGTTATGAACAGGGCCTCACCCTACTCTTGCTATTTTGTGTTTATGTTCTCCACGAAGAGAGGGACTGTTCAGGTCCAAAAGAATCCTCAGCCTCCAGCCAAGCCGGAGAAACCAAAGTCCAGAGGATTCCGAAACACTCTGAGGAACCTGAGGGACAGACTGAGAGCAGACCACAAAACTCTGGTGAGAGCTCTGCTTCTGTTGCAGCCTTTTGTCTTTCACTCCCAGAGACACTTCATCACACTCACTCCCTCTCCTCTCTCTCTCTCTCCTCTTTCTCCTCTTATCGTCTCCTTCCATCCTTTCCTTCCCTCTTCTCTCCTTTGTCCTCTCCTCCTTCCCTTCTCTCTCCCCTTGTACTCGTCACTTTTTCCTCCTCCTCTCTTCCTCTTTTCTCTTCTCTGCCCTCCTCCTCTCAGGCTGCAGCTCGTAGTGATCCTGTAGTCCAGAGGAGACACGTGGAGCGCAGTGATTTACAGACCTTCAGTATTAAGGACCTGAATGCTCTGTGTGCGTCCCTCAGTAAGACCGTACAAGGTACTGACCCACACACCAGGACACATGTTAACTGCAGCCCTAATGCTAATGCTAAAGGGACTGTGCCTTTTAATCTGCAGATGCACTGATCCTCTAAAGTGTCAAATTGATTTTTCCCGTGTCCACTTCAGACCTGAGCTCGGACCTGGTGGGTCGCCTGCAGGTGCGAGACCAGCTGAGGACGGAGCAGGACGCCATGCTGCTGGAGGTCCAGGATCTGACGTCGCTGTGACCACACCGCTCACCTCCCAGCCGACGTTCACCTGTCGCGCGGTCGGGAGCGCTCACGTCCCAGAAACATTTGAACACGTGTCACCGTCTGTGAACATTGCCGTGAATCAGACGGTGCCACAGTGGCCTCCACAAACATCTCAGTCAGTCCCTCAAGCGTTCGGTCTGACCAGCCAATCACTGTGAAGAGTGTCACTCCCTGAAAGGACTAAGACATTCAGTTGCATAGTATTTTTTTTTAATGTGTTTGTCTGTGTTGTATATTTATAAGGGAAATTTAGTCTCACTAAAGGACAGTGTCCACATGTGACCAGCTCTGTCCAGCAAGGTGGGCATGTCAGAGCCGTATGGTACGGACGACAACTGAAAGTGAGTGGAACACAATGTCCAGGCGGTGGACGGTGGCCTTAAAGGAACGCCGTTCTGCAAAATATGCTTCTTTGCCTTCTGAGTCAGATTAGAGGATCAGTACCAGTTTCATCTCCGCCGTGTCCGCAGCAGACTAAGACATCATAGAACTAGTGTTTACAGTGAAACCTGCTTCAGGCAGCAAAAGTTGCTCTTGAACACACCGCAAAGACTCCTGCCAACAGCCAACTAGCATGTCTGTGTGGGCCCGCGTGGGAGGAAACAACTCAGGTCTGTGTTCAACATTCAAAAAGGGAAACCTGGTTTTCAAACAGGACGGATTCAAAATGTTGCTTTAGTTACCACATTAACAACACAACCGGATGTTGAAAGAACAAACTATATTAAACGTGCACGAGTGACATTTACAGAATTAGGAATAATGTTAGTATATAAATCGAGTTTGTTTTCCATCTCACAGCCTCTTGATTCGATCCGTTTGCTTTCTTTTCTCATGTCCATTTTTCTTCTCGTGCACTGTTTCACATCATGTCCTAGTGCCAGTGGTGTGGGACACACTGCAAAAACTAGGGCAACAGACGCTCACAGATGGCTGACTGTTGGCCCGGTGTGTCAGGGTCTTTCAACCCAGCTGAGCACCAAGACTGGAAGCAAGGGAGGACTGTTATTTTTACTTACAGTATTTAGTTCCCACCTTAACACACAAAAACAGCGTTCCACACCGGGTCCAAGCCAAAACAGATTTTAAAAAAGGGAAAGTAGAACATTTTGCTAATGAAAAATGCATTTACAACATATGTTCAGTTTTGACTAAGCTAGAGGAGCAGTTTGCCCCCAAGTCCAGTGCATGCTGCGACAGGATAAAAAGTGATCAGACCAATCAAATCACTCTTCTGTATACAGAGATAAGGCTGGGGTTTTTTTGTTTTTTTTCCCTCATTTGAGGTTTTGACAGCAAAGCAACATTTCCTCAGGCATTTTCTTTGTAAGGATTCAGTGTTGATGAAAGCTTCATTTTCCAGATAGGCCTCTCTCCCTTAAAGTGTAATACCGGCGCAAAATCATCCTAGGGTCTTTTTCTGCACATACATACATCAAATAAGCCATCGAGACAGTTTTTTTCATGTAACAACTATTAACGGAGAAATCCGGTTGAGTCACTAACAGCTGGCTGTGGCTAACAGTGATTAGCTCGGGGCAGTACGGAGAAAGTAGTTTTTAACGTCTTTTTTAACCACTAATACTGCTGAAAATAACAGCAAACCTCTGCAGCAGCATGAGAAGAGTCCCTACACAGAAAACAAAACACCAACAACGTAGTTATTGAACCCAGAGTTTATAAAAAGAGTGTTTTAAAGACTTACCTACTGGCCCCTGTACCAGCTCCTCTCATAGTAAAGTCCATTCAAGTGGATTACCAAAGTCAATCCCAAAGGAAGGAGCCCATTGGTGCTTTGTTTTCTGTGTAAGGACTCTTCTCATGCTGCTGCAGAGGTTTGGTGTTATTTTCAGCAGTATAAGTGGTTAAAAAAGACGTTTGAATGCCTTCACCGTGCTGCCCCGAGCTAATCGTTGTTAGCCATGTCCGGCTGTTTCATTGTTCATAGTTTATATACAAAAAAAACTGTCTCGATGGCTAATTTGATGCACATAAGTGCAGAAAAAGACCATGAGATAATTTGGCGCTATAATTACACTTTAAAGACACTGTGGTGTTTTTGACCACTAGTGGCACTATCGATCATCAGGTCCCTGTTCATGCAGGAACCACGGTGAATAATCCTGCTTATGTATTCACATCATTCCACTCATTTCAACATGTACAAAAATATTAGGACAATATTACCCTTCTAAAGCAGAGCCATGCCAGCCTGTAAAATGGGGATCGTCTTCTGTCAGCATTAGAGCAGTGTTGCTTTCATATGTTTAGCATCTTTTCTGAAGGCTTAAAACTGCAGTAGAAAAAGGGACTCCTGTCAAAAAGCTGCCACCTGAACATCAGTCTTTGTTTCTGTAGTTGTGTTCTCTGATCTGTTCAGGAAGTCTTCTCTTTATTCATGTGTATCCATGCCCAGGCCTTTTAGGTGGAGTGAACTTAGGGCGCACTCGCACTGTCCATCCGTACCGTGCCCGTGCTTTAGGGTACCTGTCCCCCCCTCCCTCTCCCTCTCCCTCTCCCCCCGCGGCCCAGGCCCGTTTGTACTCACACTACCTGGGCCTCAGCGAATGCTTCTTGCTGCCTATACGTCATCACACCGTAACACGTCACACGCATTGATGACGTCATCGCGATGCGTCGCTTTGTTTACAATTCTTTCCGTAGACCTCAGAGTTTTTGTGCGTCTTGTCGACTGTTTTTGAATCTTTTCATCGACCAAATCTGCAGTAAACACTCCACCTCCACATCACACCAACGTGAACCTTTCACCGCCATTGTTCTTTTTTCTATGTCCCAACAGGCGCACAGGAAATGACCTCAGAACCGCCGTAGGCCTCGTACACGTGCGCACGCTCGTGCTCGTACGTGTGCTAACGTAACAAAAGCCCACCTCTCCCAAACGGGCCGTGGCCGGCAACCGTACCGCTCCTAGACCCAGTACTGTTGCACTCACACTGGTTAAAGGAACTAGACTTTAGCCGTTAAACGTGCGTGGGCACGGTACGGATGGACAGTGTGAGTGCGCCCTTAAGGTGATCGTATGTTCAACTAGTGAAGCACATTTTTATGCTTTTGTTTTATATGTAAGGGACGATATTGTAATCATTTTATTCAGTTATTAATTTTGTAACAGTCTTGGCACAAGTTTGTGATATTTTTCCTTGAACAAAAAGAACCACGTTTACCACAGGTACCTGTTTGTACCTGTGGTGCACTAACACCGTCAGAACACCTGTCATGCTGTCCTCCCACCTCTGCTGCTCTCCCACTCGTGAATTAACTCAATCATATTTTGACTTTTGATTTAATATTTCGCTGTTAAACTACCATGAATACACCTCAACACTTCCTGCTTATGCTGGCTGTCTGTTTCACATTAAAAGCCTTCCAGCTGCTCTTTCGTCCGCAGGCTGTTGGTGTGAAACTGTTGAGTTCCATTCACACTTGTTTAACAAAGAAAACCTGGCAAAATAGAAATGTAATTTTAAACTGTAATGATGTTGTAGAGTTCACTATGTCAACCATTATAGTAGAGTTAATTCAAGTGATGTCCAAATGAAACTTCATGTACCATGTTTTTATTGTTGTCCACTAGATGGAGCTCTGTGTTCAACAAAGGTTTGAAAACACACTGAATCAGCATTCATTGAGCCCTTTTCTTTAAACACAGAGTTCCATCTAGTGGACTCAACCAATACAACTGATGCTTCATGAAGCTTCATTTAGACATCACTACTAACCAGGACCACAGTCTTTTCCTAACCTTAATGTGGATCAGTTCAGAACAGGATCCTTCTTGTTTTTGATCGACAAACTGATGTAAATGAATATCAGAAATACATGAATTATTAGATGTTGCTGTTGTATTAATTTGTATATTGAAAAACTGTCAACTTGATTGCCTGCACGCTCCAATCCTGTGTTTTTAACTTTGGTGGTGGTTCGACCGTGTTGTTTACATATGAAAACAGACTGTGCCTGTAAATGAATAAAGTGTTAGTCCAGTCACTCCGTGTGTAGCAGCGTCTTTACACACACAGAGATAAAGAGACTGCGTGTGTGTGTGTGTGTGTGTGTGTGTGTGTGTGTGTGTGTGTGTGTGTGTGTGTGTGTGTGTGTGTGTGTGTGTGTGTGTGTGTGTGTGTGTGTGTGTGTGTGTGTGTGTGTGTGTGTGTGTGTGTGTGTGTGTGTGTGTGTGTGTGTGTGTGTGTGTGTGTGTGTGTGTGTGTGTGTGTGTGTGTGTGTGTGAAAAAGAACAGATAATCACATTTTCTCAGGCTACACAGATGATTCATGAAACAACACAAGAAAATGTTGTTTATAAGTGACGCAATGTTTAAAGGCATATAAGGTAGGGAAAACATTTATTAGAAATAATGTTACCATTCACATTGTTAGAAGAAGTGGTGGGAGACAGGTGAAAAAATAAATCACAAGCGTGTTCTAGACCACGCCCACATGTGTGCAAACTTTGGGGTCTGGGACAATATATAAAATGATTTTTTTAGATAGGTGACCTTTTGACCTTTAGGGAGTTTATTTTAGGGACCCTTGGCATGCAGCTGGGAACACCAAAAATGGTTAAGGTATTCTCCACAACCCCATCTTTCATTTAGAAAACGATCCGTCTGTTTAAACCCAGTAAAAGATTGAAAAATGTACTCATTTGATTATTATGAAGTAAGCGTTCTGACCCATTTGTCAGAAATGTGATTCATCAATTGTCATATTTCCTCAGAAAATGTCTCAAACTGGATGAAATTTGCCCCACACGTCCATGGTTATGAGTTGAACCTGTATGTCAAAGGTCAAACCTGTGACCCCTCGGGATAAACAACTTTTTCTGAGAGAAACCTGTGACACCTGGCACCTATTTAATCTGGCCTCATTTCAACTTTCGACTTTTTTCATACTTTATGACAGGATCTCCAATTGTGAAGTCTCCCAAAAGTCATTAAAATGTATACAGTCTTGCCAGAAATGGTCTCAAACTGGATAATCATTTGCTCCATGTGTCCTCTATCGTAGCCTGAATGTGGCCTTTATAGGCAAACGTCTGCACAACGATGAAACTGTAAACTATCATAGATACTTTGACACTGGTTATGAATTCTATGCATTTATATATCTATAATGTTTTAATGTGACGATAATATTAACAATGATAAAAAATAATGATGAAAGCATATGCAGCTAGTAAAACATTACAAATGATTCACAATCACGCTTTTTTATTTTTATTTCACCAGAACTATGAAAACATAGCTACAAATATAAAAAAGAGACATTTTGGAAAAAATGAAAGAACTGAAGTGGTCCTCTCCTGTGTCCTGGACCCTCAAAGGATGCCCAAGCGTATCCCATACTCATCCAGGATGGAGAGAAGTGAGTTCTGCGAAGAAGAAAGTGCAAATCACTGTAACAACTGACTACTTCCAGTCTTGCCCCAGCCTTTCTACAATAAAAAAAAGGTCAGGGTGACCGGAGGAAGGTCGTCAGCCTTATCCAAGGCCGACAGGTCATGTTCCAGCCGCACTGACAGAAGCTGGGTTTGCAGAAATGCGGTTTCTGTCATGAACGGTACAGGAAATAACACAGAGGAAGCAGACCCAATGCCAAGTACACAGAGTATGGTACTAAACAAATATTTAATAAACAGAAACAAAGGGATCCAATTACAGGGGGAAAAGTACACCACGAAGGATGACGAGACGGTCGAGTGTAACAGGAACGGGTAACAGACAAACAGTGTGGGATTTGGACAAGGGAACGGGATCTCAGGAAACTACAAGGGGAAAGAACAATGAGGGCCACAAATCCGGCAGTGCCATTGACTACCTCCGTGGATTTGGTGGATGAGGAGGAAGATGTGCCTGTCGCAGTGATGGAGGAGGACGAAGAGTGTCCAGATATCAGATGCTTGGAGCTGAGGGACCAACTCAGGCGCCTGCAGCTGAAGAACGGAAGTCAGGAGAAAGAAGTCAGAATGCTGAGCCAGAGATGTCAAAGGTTGGCAAAGCAGGTCGGGGGCTTAGCCCGTACGGCTACAACAGTGAGTTAGGCCGGGAGGAAAGTGATAAATCTGTCAGTGAGTGTCAAAACAATAGTAATGGTTATTTATGTTTTGTTTTTTTGATCGGCAAAGACGTGTCGAGCCGTGAGCAGCAGTGGAGAGGAGCCGGGGCCCAGCGGGCAGCCTCCACCTGAGGAGGATGAACAGCTAGCCACTTCCTCTTCCTGCGCTTCCACCGGTAAAAGGAGGCGTAAGCAGCCGAGGGGGTGGGAATCGTCCTCAGGAAGGAGAGGATGACACTGAGGTTTATCAGTGGCATGCACTTCTGGCCTTGAGGAGGAGATGCAGGACTTTGAGGAGGCACAAAGGGAGAAAGAGGAAGAGTATCAGGAGAACGTGGGGAGGCTCCAAAGTGTAAGTACTTTTTAAACACTCAGTCCATGTTGTGTGACACCAGAACTCAGGGGAGTCGTTAACTGCATGTTTTGTATTTGTGCCTCTTCAACAGATACCACAGAAAAAGAAGCAGTCTGCCGGATACAGAAGAGTCTTGGTGGTTTTGAGTCTCTTCATGAGTCCGTTTAGGGAACACACTCACACACACACTCACACACACACACACACACACACACACACACACACACACACACCTACGCACACACACACACACACACCTACGCACACACACTCACACACACACACACACACACACACACACACACACACACACACACACACACACAGTAAATCCTTGTTGTCGGATTTTGTGATTAAAAAGCGATGGAATTTCTGAATATTTATGCATTGAAAATATGCGTCTGAATGTTTTGACTCTGAATTTAACTCTTCAACAAATTTGACGTTAAAAAAATTGAGCATTAGAAAATGAAAAGTTAAAATTGTCAATATGCCAAATTCAGAAGCAAAACACAACGCATAAAATGTAATGTTATAAATTCAAAGTTACAAAAGTAAACGGGCAAAATTCAGCTTTAACCTTGAATTCATGAACACTGAAAAATAAAGAGTCAAAACATTCAGATACCTATTTTCAACGCATAAATATTCAGTGCTAGAAATTCAATAGCTTATTCATTTAAAATCCGATGGCACAGATTTACTTCCATAGTTTTAGTTGTTAGATGTTGCAATACTTTTCTCATTGTACATATTGTAAAGTTGTAAATAGTCATCTTTTTAATTGATCTTTAGATTCAAATAAAGTGGGTTGTTAATGTTTTTTTAAATAAATATGCTTGCCGAACTAATCCGTCCTCTCTTGCTAATTCTTTTATAATTACCTGTTAAAATATTCCTTTCGATCTGGACACTTCCTGACAGAGAGAAGCCCCATTCAACTGCTTGCTAAATGTAAGGACTTTTGCAGCAAAATGGGAGCCATGTGTTTACACTGTGGCTCAGTGGTAGAGTGGGTCATCCTCCATTCCAGAGATCCCGGTCCTCATGTCGAAGTGTCCTTGGGCAAGACACTGAACCCTGCATTGCTTCCCGTGCTGCGCATTAGTGTATGAATGTGGTGTGAATGGTTAGATTAGATTAGATGGTATGTAGGTGTATGTAGATGTATGTACAAGTAGTGTGAAAGTGCCTTGAGTGGTCAGAAGACTAAAGGCGCTATAAGCACAAGTCCATTTGCCAGGTCCGTATTAGATTGGTCTCTAAGCTGCTGCTGGAAAAAGTTTCCTTAAGGTCTACGCACATGGGTCTTGAGAGTCATGTTTAGGATTGAAGAGTCTACATGTGGTGCACATTTCGGATCATTTGAGCTATTATCTGGCAAAATATGATTTTGAATATTCATTCAAATTTGGACAATTTCTGAGAAACGGGTCAGGACAATTCAGGAATCCTGATCCCACTCCGGTTTCTCAAACCCTTATGTAAACACCAAACCCCGGGTAAAATCTGAGCTCTCATACCCCGGTGAACAGACCTAGAGAACTCCTTTAGTATCCGGAGTATTCATGCATGTAAACTCACTATAACTGTACAATTCTAAACTATTCAGAATGTGATAGAATATCCTCTGTGGCTATACCACTGCTAGCATGTTTTATTAAATAACCAAGGCACTTCAACAAAAAACTTTATTCTGTGTAAAAAACAGTGATCAGAATGAGAGAACAGTAAGATTTCAACAATGTTTTGATTGAACAGGAAGTAATGGTAAATGGACTTGTACTTATATAGCGCCTTTCTAGTCTTCTGACTACTCAAGGCGCTTTCACAGTGTTTATCACATTCACCCATTAACACAGACATTCACACAGATGCCAGTGGACATCTACATACCATCTAATCTAACCATTCACACCACATTTACACACCCATGCACAGCACAAGGAGCGATTTGGGGTTCAGTTTCCACTGAGCCACAGTCGCCCCTCAAGTGTAGGTGTTTCAATATTCTTAGCCTCAAGGAACTGTTACACCTGTTTAGCAGTGTGACAGGGGGCATTGTCTTAGGTAAGGTTAGGTTAGGTTTAGTTAGGTTAGGTTAAGTTAGGTCAGGTTAGGTCAGGTCAGGTTAGGTTAAGTCAGGTTAGGTTAGGTTAGGTCAGGTTAGGTTAGGTCAGGTTAGGATAGGCAAGGTTAGGTCAGGTTAGGTCAGGTTAGGTTAGGTTAGGTTAAGTCAGGTTAGGTTAGGTCAGGTCAGGTCAGGTTAGGTTAGGTTAGGGAAGGTTAGGTTAGGTTAGGTCAGGTTAGGTTAAGTTAGGTTAAGTCAGGTTAGGTTAGGTCAGGTTAGGTCAGGTTAGGATAGGGAAGGTAAGGTTTGGTCAGGTTAGGTTAGGTTAGGTCAGGTTAGGTTAAGTCATGTTAGGTTAGGCCAGGCCAGGTTAGGTTAGGTCAGGTTAGGTTAGGTCAAATCAGGTTAGGTTAGGCCAGGTAAGGTTAGGTCAGGTTAGGTTAGGTCAAATCAGGTTAGGTCAGGTCAGGTTAGGTTAGGTCAGGTTTGGTTAGGTTAAGTTAGGTCAGGACAGGTTACGTTATGTCAGATTATGTTATGTCAGGTCAGGTTAGGATAGGCTACTTTGGGTTAGGTTAGGTTTAGTCAGGTCAGGACATGTCAGACCAGGACATGTCAGACCAGGTTAGGTTAGGTCAGGTTAGGTTAGGTTAGGTCAGATCAGGTCAGGCGAGACCAGGCCAGGTTAGGTTAGGTCAAATCAGGTTAGGTTAGGTCAAATCAGGTTAGGTTAGGTCAGGTTAGGTTAGGTCAAATCAGGTTAGGTCAGGTCAGGTTAGGTTAGGTTAGGTCGAGGTAGGGTAGGTTAGGTTAGATCAGATCAGGTTATGTTAGGTTAGGATAGGCTAGGTTAGGTTAAGTCAGGACAGGTCAGATTAGGTTACGTTGGGTCAGGTTATGATAGGCTAGGTTAGGTTAAGTCAGGACAGTTGAAATCAGGTTAGGTTATGTAAGGTTATGTTAGGTTAGGTCAGGTCAGGTTAGGATAGGTAAGGTTAGGTTAAGTCAGGACAGGTCAGATTAGGTTAGGTCAGGTTAGGATAGGCTAGGTTAGGTTAAGTCAGGACAGTTGAAATCAGGATAGGTTATGTAAGGTTATGTAAGGTTAGGTCAGGTTAGGTTAGGTTAGGTCAGGTTAGGTTAGGTTAGGTTAGGTTAGGTTAGGTTAGGTTAGGTTAGGTTAGGTTAGGTCAGGTTAGGTTAGGTTAGGTCAGGTTAGGTCAGGTTAGGATAGCCAAGGTTAGGCCAGGTTAGGTTAGGTTAGGTTAGGTTAGGTCAGGTTAGGTCAGGTTAGGTTAGGCAAGGTTAGGTTAGGTTAGGTTAAGTTAGGTCAGGACAGGTTATGTTATGTCAGATTATGTGATGTCAGGTCAGGTCAGGTTAGAATAGGCTAGGTTAGGTTAGGTTAGGTTTAGTCAGGTCAGGACATGTCAGACCAGGACCTGTCAGACCAGGTTAGGTTAGGTCAAATCAGGTTAGGTTAGGTCAAATCCGGTTAAGTTAGGCCAGGTTAGGTTAGGTCAGGTTAGGTTAGGTCAAATCAGGTTAGGTCAGGTCAGGTAAGGTTAGGTCAGGTTAGGTTAGGTCAGGGTAGGTTAGGTTAGCTCAGGTCAGGTTATGTTAGGTTAGAATAGGCTAGGTTAGGTTAAGTCAGGACAGGTCAGATTAGGTTAGGTTAGGTCAGGTTAGGATAGGCTAGAATAGGTTAAGTCAGGACAGTTGAAATCAGGTTAGGTTATGTAAAGTTATATTAGGTTAGGTCAGGTTAGGATAGGCTAGGTTAGGGTAGGTCAGGACAGTTCAAATCAGGTTAGGTTATGTAAGGTTATGTTAGGTTAGGTCAGGATAGGCTAGGTTAGGTTAGGTTAGGTCAAATCAGGTTAGGTCAGGTCAGGTTAGGTTAGGTTAGGTCGAGGTAGGGTAGGTTAGGTTAGATCAGGTCAGGTTATGTTAGGTTAGGATAGGCTAGGTTAGGTTAAGTCAGGACAGGTCAGATTAGGTTACGTTGGGTCAGGTTAGGATAGGCTAGGTTAGGTTAAGTCAGGACAGTTGAAATCAGGTTAGGTTATGTAAGGTTATGTTAGGTTAGGTCAGGTTAGGTTAGGTTAGGTCAGGTTAGGTTAGGTTAGGTTAGGTTAGGTTAGGTTAGGTCAGGTTAGGTTAGGTTAGGTTAGGTTAGGTTAGGTTAGGTTAGGTCAGGTTAGGTAAGGTCAGGTTAGGTTAGGTCGGGTTAGGTTAGGTTAGGTTAAGTCAGGTCAGGTTAGGTTAGGTCAGGTTAGGATAGGCAAGGTTAGGTTAGGTTAGGTTAAGTTAGGTCAGGACAGGTTATGTTATGTCAGATTATGTTATGTCAGGTCAGGTCAGGTTAGGATAGGCTAGGTTAGGTTAGGTTAGGTTTAGTCAGGTCAGGACATGTCAGACCAGGACCTGTCAGACCAGGTTAGGTTAGGTCAAATCAGGTTAGGTTAGGTCAAATCCGGTTAAGTTAGGCCAGGTTAGGTCAGGTTAGGTTAGGTCAAATCAGGTTAGGTCAGGTAAGGTTAGGTCAGGTTAGGTTAGGTCAGGGTAGGTTAGGTTAGCTCAGGTCAGGTTATGTTAGGTTAGAATAGGCTAGGTTAGGTTAAGTCAGGACAGGTCAGATTAGGTTAGGTTATGTCAGGTTAGGATAGGCTAGGTTAGGTTAAGTCAGGACAGTTGAAATCAGGTTAGGTTATGTAAAGTTATATTAGGTTAGGTCAGGTTAGGATAGGCTAGGTTAGGGTAGGTCAGGACAGTTCAAATCAGGTTAGGTTATGTAAGGTTATGTTAGGTTAGGTCAGGTTAGGATAGGCTAGGTTAGGTTAAGTCAGGACAGTTGAAATCAGGTTAGGTTATGTAAAGTTATATTAGGTTAGGTCAGGTTAGGATAGGTAAGGTTAGGTTGAGTCAGGACAGGTCAGATTAGGTTAGGTTAGGTCAGGTTAGGATAGGCTAGGTTAGGGTAGGTCAGGACAGTTCAAATCAGGTTAGGTTATGTAAGGTTATGTTAGGTTAGGGCAGGTTAGGTTAGGTTGGGTCAGGTTAGGATAGGCTAGGTTAGGGTAAGTCAGGACAGTTCAAATCAGGTTATGTTAGGTTTTGTTGGGTCAGGTTTGATTAGGTTGTTTGGTTTTGTTATGTGAGGTTAGGTAAGGTTAATCGGGAGTAAAGTTGGTGATTTGGGTTCACAATTGGGCACCACAACAAAATCAGAGGGAATATAGCTGAGGATCAGTGTAAGTGGACAAGGACTGATTCTCAGAAGAACATAAATGTACGTATTATATTGATGGGATCCATTCATCTGTCTGTGCTCTCAGGGTGATCAGCTGCACTTGCAAAACATCCAGCTCAACAGGTGAGAAAAGAGGGAGTCATACACATACACAAACACACACACACACACACACACACACACACACACACACACACACACAAAGGTGAAGCGGGGAAGAAGAATTGGATGACACACAGTGAGGGACAGAGGGAGGGACTGAATTACCATAGAAACAGCTGGGACTGCTCAGAAGCAGCAGAAAAAGGTGAAAGCTGAAGTGGTCCAACTGTCAAGGTCACTGATGAGCCAAACTGCTGCCACACTGCTCATTGCTGATGTTTTCTGAGCTTTTTAAATAACCGGGATAAGGTGTCTTGTGAAGCTGCTGAAATAGAGCTGCAGGGCAGCCAAAGCCTTTTGGATGTTTCCCTGTTTTCTTGTGATTATTCTGATGGGCTGAACAGGACACAACAGGAGCCATATGGAGTAAAAGTCTTGGCTGGCACAGGTAAGCTCTTTGTCTAACAGCAGATTGCAGTGATGCAGGTATTTATGAGTTGATGCAGTTCTCTTTACACAATCACTAAACTCCTAATGCATCAAGGGTTATTTTTGGACCAGAGCGTTTGCTAAAGCAATAAAACAGTTCACTCTAAACATCAGTTTATAGCTAACTCTAATTACATTAAAAACGGCCCCTGGAATATTTCTAAATGAGAATGAATATGAATTCAGAGGCAGATGATACAGCAGGCTGGAGTGGGTTTTCTCAGAAGCTATTGGCTGCTCCTAGGAAAACAGCTTCTCATGATTTGGCCTCACAGAAAGGTAACATTTGTACTCCTTAGTACAGTTTTACAAATGCCAGGCCATTAAAGTCACAGAAATAGCTTCAACTTGAATCTAAGACTTCATTTTAACAACAAGGTTCTATCTAAGTTGATATATTCCCTGTTGTGTACTGTCTCCACCTGTGCATTTGGTAGCAGCTGCAGGGATGTGATCATTAGGTTCTAAACTGTGTTCTAAAGGGGCCTCAGTAAACTGTGCAACCCATCAGACTGAACTGCAGAGAGACAATCAAGACAGTCAACAAAGTCTAAAAACAATTCATTTTCACTAATATGTGAATTAGTAACATGCGTTTGTACCATTTCAGGTGGCTGTTTATTTCCATTTATTCCTGTGTGGTATCAAAACCTATGAGCAGACTCTTTAAACAAGCTTGAGTGGTTAAATCTGTCACAGTGAACATCAAGTCTGCATTCAGTTTTGTTATCAGTGTGTGTACATACGCTTAGGTAACTTAGTTGGCTTTGTACAGTAGCATGTTTTCTTACACGTCATGCACTGTAAGTTGTAAGCTTCTGTATTACATGTATCTTCCCGCTGGAGTTTTCCTAAACAGCACTTATAGTTCCTCACTAGTGTCCTGGAAAACCTCTACAAAAAGCTGCTGAGACCAACTGTTACTCAAGCTAAGAGAAAGGGCGGGGTTGACCCTGTTGCTATGGGGATGTCATGTTTCATCATACTGTGGTTGGCTGTCTTGGGTCTTGGTCTGTTTTGTGTCCCTGTCAGTGAATTCTTGATAGAAATACTGTAGGAGTTTCCATATCCAACTAAAGTCAAATCAGATGATTGAACATGAAACAAAGAGTTATATCAGCCTGTCACTATATGTCTGACAGCTCGTTAACAATTAGCAGGGATCCATGATGAATGATCAAACTACAATTACCATGGTGACAGTGAGAGGTGCAAATAACAACTAATGAAAGGAAATATATTATTAAAGGAACATTCAGAGCGAGGATAACTGTCAAAGAAGATCTTTCTAAAAATGTTTAAGCGATTACGCGGCAGATTTGCGACAGCAGCCATTTTAGGATTGTTTGGGATTTGCTCTTGGTGACTCAGGAGTCCTCTTGGCTAATTTCAACATTTCACAGATTTAAGCAGCTGTTTTTAGTGCTGAAATGTGTTGTGAAATTCTCTTAGACCAACAATGTCCTAGCGTTGGGTTTGACACACTTTATTTTTAACTCCTCAATCAATATGTTAAGAGCTACTTTCTGCCTTTAGTTGAATTGTGAATCCGGGCCCTGATTTCTTTAAATCAAATCAAATCAACCTTTATTTATATGGCACTTTTCATACTTTGACAGCAGCAAAAAGTGCCTTACAGAAAATAAAAGCAAAACCAAAAACGAAACAAAACATGAACAACAGAGAAACACCATGAAAACTCAGACCTCCGACCCCCAAAAATATACACACAGGGATACACATATTCATATACACACACCCACACACATGCTTATCTAATGCCAGCATGCAAATCCAAAAGACCTCACACTGGGAGAATATCACTGTGACAATAGAGCAGCATGGTGAAAAAATCGAATTCAAAACACTTAACTTAAGGTAGCCTCAATCGATCTCAATAAGTTCTATATTTGTAAAATCACACGTATTCATGCTGCAAGGAAAACTGTGCTCTCAGGGCCTGTCCTGTCACTGCACTGTGCTAACATAGTCTCATATTCTATAAAAATGAATGGAAGTCAGTGGAAGGAAAGGTGTATTTACATATCTAGAACACTGCATCGTTGTTTGCTAAATGGTTAGCTGTAATGTATTGAATGGATTCCTTGATAACAGTGTTAATTGTTCATAAGATAAAAACGTGAAACACATCTATTGGACTTCATTGCTTTATTCTACAGAAGAAAAATCTTGACCCTTGAAACGCTTCAGTTACATTATCCATGTTTTTCTTTATCCTCCGTTTGGACCGCATTATAGTCCGAAAATGTAACACTGTTAAAACTGCAATGGGTTACACGACTCAAGCTACTTTCAAGGCATAAAAAAAATGTGTAAATATGTGTATCTTGCATGAAAAAGGGTACACTAATGATTGTCTGAATGGTTTACTACATTAATAGGGGGTTATTTCATAAAGCATTAACAGTTACACAGAAAGCAGGTCTAAAATGTCCTACTTTGTTCTTGTTTTTAGCTCTGAGTCAGACACTGATGAGACCGCCCCAGGTTGTAAGATCGTGTTTAGGTTATAGGGCGTAGACCTTTTACATCCTATTTGTGTCAGACTGTTAATATGTCACGCTAGCGGTTGACACATTACCCTTATTTAGTTGACCTCTGAAGTGAAGTAGTGGTATAACCTGCGGATGGCTCACTTAACACTTACACAAACACACACGGTTGCACCTGCCTGTGTGCTGATCCTCATGTGCAGGGGTACGGCTGATGGCCAGGCTTTCAGCAGAGACCTGACGCATCGCCTGAGCGAATCCTGTTCAGTCGTGTTGACTTTAATGAGTCTGTACTGTATCCCATCTACTCTGGAGATGAAATTCAGAGAACAAATTATGAATACTTGATTTATTCTGAAATGTTGATAGAATATCAGCTGTGGCTTTACCACTGCTGTACCAGCATGTTTTTATTTTAAATAACCAATTTATTTAGAGAAAAATGTCAACACTGTTTTCTTCTCTAGGATTGAAAAATGAACAGGAAGTGTAGAGGCCACAGCTTTGACTGACTTCAGCCCATCTGCACCCACAGGACATTACTAGTTTCTCACACTGCTCTGGTTTGATCTGGGTCCATTCTGACTCACTCTCTAACACAGTTCACTAACTGGAGTGGGTTTCTTACACATTACTTTGATGCTGAGGATTTCCCAGAGATTCTCTATGGGGTTTAGATCTGGACTCTGGGCTGAACATTTCATTTCATTCAATATTTTGAGCTTCAAGGAACTGCTTCACCAGGGCGTCAGTAGCTCAGTCCATAGGTGACTGGGCTGGGAACTGGAGGATTGCTGGTTTGAGTTCCTGTGTGGACCATGAATGGAGTGTGGACTGGTGATTGGAGAGGTGCCAGTTCACCTCCTAGGCACTGGTGAGCAAGGCAAGGAACCCTCAACTGCTCAGTCACAGGCAGCCCCCTCGCACTAACATCTCTCCATTGGTTGCATGTATATAGGTCCTGTCTCTGTGTATTTTGGGCCTGTGTGTGTAAAATAAAAAAAATAATAGAGTGAAAATCGAATTTCCCCATTCGCGGGACTAATAAAGGAATTCTTATTCTTCTTCACCTGTTGAAGTACAGCAGTGGTATAGACACAGCCGATATTCTTTCAAATAATGAACACTAAAAATAACAGTGGTAATACTTTGTTCTCTAATTTCGATCTCCAGTGTATATGTTCCATTTCCATCCACAAAAAATAGGATCGTGAAGACAACACTGATGAGTCACAGTATATAATCAAAGGAGAGAGAGCAAACAATGTACAGGAGGCCGCATGGAGACACCGAGGGGAAGTGTGGTTACTTATTGCTGAGTTAATGGGGTGAGAAGAGACTGAATCAGCAGCATACCCTTGTACACAGGAAGGCAAACAAGCAGTAAGAATCAGCAGCATATAACAGGAGGTCAAATAGATTGTGCAAAGGCTCCATAAACAGTCAAAGGTAAGGAGGAGGTGGGGTGGTGGCAAGCACTGCTTCTTTCCATCAACACCCTTTAACACAAGCCAAGAAACCAAATGTTTTTTCAAGAGGGCAGAGGTTATACCTGAGCTAAATACTAACATCAGCATGCTAACGCACTTGACATGCTGATGTTTATGAAATCGCTAACTATTTTGATAGTTGATTCACCGGTTTAAATAAGTTGGCCAGTTCTTTTTAAATAAGAAAAGGTAATTCCCTGATTCCAGCTTCCTAAACGTTTTCATTTTCCGATTCATCTGCTACACAATATATGTCAAACTGAATATCTTTGAGTTGTTGACAAAACAAGACATTTGAGGAAGTCATCTTGGGTTTTTGGTTCAACACTGATTCACATTTTATATACAAGTGACTGACTACTTTGTCTCCTTATCTCTAGGTGAACAGCGACTCAGCCAGTCAGGATCAGAACCATCTGAAACCATCTGAAAATCTACTGTACAGGATCATACGAACCTACCATTACACGATAGAGAGTACAAGGATGACAGAGAAGAAGCCTGGCGGAACCCCAAAAGCAAAAGCCACAGCCTTGTTGAACTTCTCCCTCACATGAAAATCACTTCATCCCTCACAATGTCATCCAGAGGTGGAGTTCCTCCTAACATCAGTGCCTCTGTACTCAATGACTCGCTCAGCTCCTCTTTGCCCTCTCCCTCCACCACCACTCCATCTCCATCTTGCAGCATAGACGAGTCCTACAAGTACATTTTCCTCCCCATCTGTTACTCTTTCACGTTCCTCTTCAGCATCACCCTGAACTCTGTAATCCTCTACCGTTCCTTCCGCCGGACCAAGCGCTGGAATGCTTCACTGATCTATATGGTGAACCTGGCCTCCACAGACTTCATGTATGGTCTGTCGCTGCCATTCCTTGTGGCTAGTTACATCATGCGTGACCGCTGGGTCTTTGGGGACTTCATGTGCCGCCTGGTCCGTTTTCTCTTCTACTTCAACCTCTACTGCTCCATCTTCTTCCTCACTTGTATCTCTGTCCACAGGTACCTTGGTATCTGCCACCCAATGAAAGTCATTACACTAGAGACCAAGAAGGCTGTCAAGTGCACTTGTGTCCTAGTTTGGATTGTAGTGTTTGCCTTGACCTGCCCTATCTTCCGGTTTGCTCAGACTGGTCATATGACAAGACTTGGAGGGCTTGGTGGCAATGCAAGCAGTATTGAAGACCAAAGCCATGAAGTATCATCGATAAACGGTAATGCCAGCTATGGTAACATGGGAGGGATCATTGAGGAGTACCAGAACTGTTGGGACGATGCCATAGATAAGGAGTTTCCTGATTACGTACCCTATGGCATCATACTCCATTTGCTGGGCTTTTTTGTGCCTTTTTCCATAATTGCTTGGTGTTACTCTCACGTTGTCCTGACCATATTTAGGACTCTGCATTCTCAGCCGTCTTCCCGCAGAGGTCGGAGAGAGGGAGGACATGATGGAATAGAGAGAAGAGCGAGGAGTAGCCCTGCAATCGTCAGAGGAAGAAGAGGAGGCAATGGACTGCAGAGGGCACTAGGAAGAGATGAAGGGATTTCCATCTTCCTTGGTGCTCACTCCCCTTACGCCAACCGCAGACGTAAATCTATCAGGACCATCATCACCATCACCCTTCTCTTTGCTCTGTGTTTCTTCCCCTTCCATGTTACTAGAACCATCTTCCTCCTATTGAAAGTGACCAGGGGAGTCCACTGTCAGACTATGACTATGGTCTCCATGTGCTACAAGATCACGAGGCCTTTGGCATCATTCAATGCATGGCTCAACGCCCTCCTTTACTTCTTGACTAAAGACAAGGGGGGAGCTCACTGCTGCCAGGCAGTACACACCACCACCCAACAACATGGAGGGCTTCTGTTGCCACTGAGGATGATGGGAAAAGGAGAGGACATAGAGGAGGGAGGGCTGGAAGACAGAATTGACAATAAGGAGAATAAAGCATTTCACAACAGCCCGTCATACATGAACAGAGCAAAAGTCAGATACCTAGTTGAATGACGGTTTTCATGAGGAAAGAAACCATTTTAGATGCACTGTAGGTTGACTTTTCCTGGAAAACAACATATATAATATATTATATGACCACTATAGCAAAAGCAATGATTAAATAGGAACCAAGCAAGAATTCTTATATGCCTTTTATTTCAGTTCTTTTGCGCCTACTTGCTGGTCTGCTAGTCATACATTGAAAGTTACCCAGAAAGTAAATGCAACATGAAAGCAAATATGACTCATTAGGGTGATAATCTGTCATTTGCCTTTACAGCGTGTATATGTATAACGTGTTTCAGATTGATCGTCCAACACTGGGATCATCTTTGTACAGTATGCCCTCCAAACCTGACTAAAGGTAAAAGTGTTTTTACATGTTCCGAAAGGGCTACACTCGAAAAGTCATGGAGCGGGACACGGAGCAATGACCAGTCAAATAGGAATATAGGCAGACACTTTCAGACAGTCTCTCCATGAAGGATGAAGGCCTGATGCTGCACTCTGTTGCATACACAACAAGAGATAGAAGTAGTTTTGTGAAGGATGAAAAAATCCAGAGAAACATTCAAATGCTGCAGACTATTGCATCTTTGCATACCTTGCTAATTGCTGCATAAAATTACAAATTGTAGCTGTCATAAAAATGCTTGGCTTTCATTGCAATGGGCTAACTCCCATATAAACTTGTTTAAACCAACTTGCAGCTGAGATGAAGTTTTGCAGTAACGACCAAACGAGTTAAGTAATAAGGCGATTGCTGTCCTCTAGTTCTCAAGTTTTTCCCAGCCTCTGCAACATAGCCAGAATCCATTTTTTAATTCATCGGAAAATAGAATTGTCACTTTCTCTTGTCCAGCCTTTCCCAGTTATCCATCAAAAGCCTGCGTGTTGTCTACGACATTGCTGCTAGAATCTAGACGTTCACCAGAAGATTGGATCTCATCAAACCAACCTAAATCTCGCTCCACTGCCGGTGTCAGAGGGGATGCTAAAATACTCAGCTTTGCTAGCAACTAGCTGCCTCTCAGATCTCATTACACTATATAAACCTGTACATACTCTGTGTGTTGTGGATAACTTATCAGGATACATGAAAAGTCATCCAATTTCAGAGCCCTTTGCTTCGAAATAGTCTTCCTACCTACATTGGAGTAGCTTCTTTCTTGGAAATCTTCAAAGTCAGACTCAAACCCCAAAACGGTATAACTCACTGTATCCTATTTGCCTGCTTCATGGTGTTTGTAACCCTCATCCTACACTTATCCATTGTAAATCCATCCATCCATCCATCCATCTTTAACCGCTTATCAGGGTCGCGGGGGGCTGGAGCCGATCCCAGCTGACATCGGGCGTGAGGCGGGGTCCACCCTGGACAGGACGCCAGTCTATCACAGGACACATAGAGACGTACAGAGACAGACAACCATTCACACTCACAGTTACACCTACGGACAATTTAGAGTCATCAATTAACCTGCATATTGTAAATCTACATTTGTTTCATTGGTTTATCACTATTGTTAACATTTTTGTTGTTATTACTGTTTCACCATCTTATTCTACATGCTCTTATTTTTCTTAATTAACTATAAATGCAGCTTACAGTGTTAGTACTTATTCTAATATTGCTGTTTTTTTGTTTTTGTTCATATGATACACCTTAGTGTGATGATGCACTTAAATAAATCTTGACTTGACTTAAACTAAAGTGTTGAATGTGTCAAATGGA
>NC_139847.1:18882190-18934690 GCF_963691815.1 Echiichthys vipera
GAAGTCAAGTAGTCCACCGAACCTCGTCTTATAATTGTGTGTGTGTCTGTGTCTTCGTGTGTGTGTGTGCACTTATTCTAAAATAAATACAGTTGAATATTGCTAAAGGTGCTCACATACCAGTGAAGTGAAATCCCATCCATTATCTTTATTATGGCATAGCATATTGCTTACTATTATTTAATAGATTTCATCAATAAATAGTCAGAAAGTAGTTCCAGTAGCCAGGTGTGATGTCTTCTTATTCAGCCAAAAAGAGACATTAACAGTGAGATCAATGAGTACATTTTCGTGAATTTATGGGATTGTTTTAATCCCATAAATTTCTGTCAACTGACTGACTAATTGTCTATTAATTTAAGTTCTACATGCATTTTATTGAATGTAGTGACAATGAGTAGGCCATATGATGAATTAACAGTTATTATATAAGACTTATTGAGATGACTCTCTGCACCGACTATGAGACTATAGTGTCGAGAGGGAAATTTAGCAATCAAATAGTCCAGAAGTCCACTGTCACTGAAGAAAAAAGACCCACATTTTCATCATCAGTGACTTTAACAATTATGTTTGGATAAGTCAGTCTGTAAAATGTCAGAAAATAAGTGTTTAGATTGCTAGTTGATTTTTTTTTTTAGTCTGATTTAACAGTGAAAACCCCAAAGAGATTCAGTTTGAATCATATCAAACAGAAAAACATCAGATCCTCCCATTTCAACCTGCTGATTTTTGACAGTGGTGTAAACTTAAATGCTACACATAACTAGAGCTGGGTATTGATAATTCAATTATGTGATAAACACCACTGCCTGATTTTTGATACACACATCCAAAATTAAACCTTTGTCATAACTTACTTTGATAAGTAAACACCTGTTTTTTTCACTTGACAAAATGGGCCCAGCTTCTCTCCGTCTTTAATGTGGTCTGAACACAAACAGACATACAAGAACTGCCTTAAAAATACAGCTACACAATACACTTCACACCATTTTGACTCCGATCAGGAAATGTGGGATTACAAGATCAGGTAGGGTAAGAATCAGTTTGAACTTTTAGGTTTTGGATTTATAGTCACAATTTGTGCAGTGCTCAAAAAGTTTCTAGGTTCCAAAGAGACATTTTAATAAACCACACGTAGTACTAATGTGAAGCCTTAAATTATTATCACCCTGGAACCGAGCCGGACGACATGGGCAACATGTTCTATCCCAGGTCAGGTCATTCTCCTAAACAAAAGATGTCACAATAAAACACGCTTTCTAATTCCATAAATAAATGGTAAAAAGTGCTGAGTAGCTTCATATTTTATGAACAACTGTTACGAGTGGAATTATAGAGAAAAGAATCGTATATTTAGCTGTATGCTGACTATTTTTACATGCATGAACACAAGTAGTGATGTAAAAACAAAACTACAATCTTCAAATTATTATAACTGTAATATTTCACACCAGATGTTCAGAGAAGTTTGGGGTCAATGTACGTTCTATTACATTACGATAATGGTGTGTGTGTGTGTGTGTGTGTGTGTGTGTGTGTGTGTGTGTGTGTGTGTGTGTGTGTGTGTGTGTGTGTGTGTGTGTGTGTGTGTGTGTGTGTGTGTGTGTGTGTGTGTGTGTGTGTGTGTGTGTGTGTGTGTGTGTGTGTGTGTGTGTGTGTGTGTGTGTGTGTGTGTGTGTGTGTGTGTGTGTGTGTGTGTGTGTGTGGGCAGGGCCTGTGTCCTCCTGGTAAAGCGGTGTAGTTTGAGAGCAGCACTTTCAGCAGTGTGAGGGCCGTCAGTGCAATCAGCAGCACATTTCTGCATTAATGCCGCTCCACCTGTGTCTCTGCTCAGCCGTTTCTCCCTGTGTCTCCGTGTCTAAAAGTCGTCCCGCTGCACTCCCCTCTCTCTTGCCGTCGCTGTGGTTTTTATTTTGCAACTTTACCCATGAAACCAGACTTGTAAACCGTGCGTATTTCGAGCGCGGAGAGCTTCCTCTCAGAGCCACACTTTCTGCATTTCACTTCCCTCCCTCTCCTCCCACCCCGTCTCCTCAGTCTTTTTCTTTCCGTCTGACAGCCGAGCAGCTTGGCAGGCGTACAGCTCAGTGCTCGACGCAGCGCAGCAGCCCCCTTCTCCTCTCACAAATTAATTTTTTGCTCCCCAACGGTGGCTCCGATCGAGCCCTGCTTTCACACCTGTCTCACACACAACCACGGGGGCCCCCTGATTTTTTTTCAGATTTTTCAGCGCCCCCAAAAATGTCAATTTGTATTGTAGAAAGTGATGGCCGGGGAAAAAGGCTGCAGCCCCGTAGGTTTTTCTGCCTACTGAGCCTCCTCACTGTCTCAGTGTGCGTAGCTGGGGCTCCAGCGAGGCAGCAGGCAGCACTGAGGAGGACTGGGAGACACACACTCACATAGCTAGGAGGTGAAGATGTGAAGGGCCAGGAAGGAAGGATGAGGGGGGGACACTCAGGGTTTTTTCTGGGAGGGGGGCAATTTTTGGGACTGGGACCAGAACCCCCACCCAACCCCCCCTGACACCCCCCTCTTACTAGGAACAGAAGCAGGAGCAACCAGAAACCCCTAACAGGCCTTTTTTTTCTGCTCTCTCCCTGTCATTATAGTAGACTGGGTATATTCCCATTGATATGTGTTTGTATGGAGCATGTGTTTGTGTGTGTGTGTGTTGTGGTGACGTTTTTAGGCCTGCTGCCGTTTTTCCTGTTTTCATTTTTATTTGAATATCTTTGGCATCTAAATGTAACACGTGCGTGTCTGTGTGTGGGCCTGTGTGTGTTTTGTATTTGTTCTTATTTATTTAGCATTCTTTTTTGTGGACTAGTTTGTGTGTGGTTGGTGACACTGGCCTTTTGGTAAGAGCATCCACACAAACTGAGGGGAGAGAGAGTGAGAGGGACTTGTGTTCAGATAACCACCAGTGTCCATAGTTACTTAGTCCTTCCATCATTTGGTTTATCATCTCAGCAGCAGACGGTAAGTGAATCTTCTTCCTATTCTTTTCTGTGGAGCGTTTAAAATGGCCTCTGCTCCTGTGAATGGAGAGAGCAGAAGGCCAC
This sequence comes from Echiichthys vipera, assembly GCF_963691815.1. Taxonomy (NCBI): domain Eukaryota; kingdom Metazoa; phylum Chordata; class Actinopteri; order Perciformes; family Trachinidae; genus Echiichthys; species Echiichthys vipera. The sequence goes on from NC_139847.1 coordinate 18,885,259, forward strand.
AGCTCTGCGTTGCTCCTTTCTCCTTCCTTTCCCTCCACTACTTTAGCTGTGCTCTTTTTCTCTTTTCTCAGTCCCTCACCCCCTCCTCTGTCTACCTCTCGCTCTCTCTCTCTCTGTCTCGGTCTCTCTCTCTCTCAGTTTCATGTGTTTTTTCTTTGAATGTGGCTGGAAGTTTGGGTCTGAATCTAGTGCCTGTGTGTTGCTGCTCTCCCTGCTGACATGACCTCCTGTTTCAAACCCAATCAGCTTCCATCAGCAGAGCTCTCTGATTGCCTGTGTGCTCGTAAGGCTCTATCAGTTTTCACGTAAGGAGCCCCGGAGGCTCAGCTGCTTTTTACACTTCATCACTTTTCTCTCAAATGTTGACCCCACCTTCTAAATTCCAAATCAGATTGTTTTAAAAGTGTATTTAATTTTCTAATATTTAATTTGCAGCAGAGCATTTGATGTATATGAGCATTTTTAGCACTTAAAGGCGACGTTTGTGAAAGTCAAAAGCTTAAAGTTGGGTGTGGTGCTTACAGGCCATGATTCTCCCCTGCCCTCAAACACTAATGCATCCTTACAGTTAGAACATGACTGCACAACTCTTGTTTGGCTTTATGTGGCTAATGTATACTGTTTATGTTGGAAACAATAGTCAATTAATTGATAAGTCAATTAATATAACATTAATCCGAATCAAATGTGGCCGTTTATTTATTTTTAGGCAGAAATGGGTTGATTCCTGCCTCTCAGGTGTCATTTTCACATCACATTTAAAAACATCGCTTTGGGAACTTAGTTTGGGCTCTCTGCGTTATTTTCTGACATTTAGAGACCAGACAATTAATTTAAATAGTATATTTAATAAGGAAAAAAACATGCCGTTTAATTGATATTTGAAAACAATCATTAGTTTCAGCCCAGTGCAGCAGAACTCAAAGTTTGAGCTTACACACCATTTATAGTGTACTTTAATGTTGACATGATAAATTCATGAACAGGTTGTCCAAAAATAAGAAATATATCAGTCCATTTTGAAAATCAAATTATTTATTTATTAAAGTCATTTTTCAAACAAAAAGTCAGAGGTGTGTTTGGGTCTGGACTGTAGGTCCAAACATACATTTGAAGACATGTACTCACATAGTGAATTTTTACAATATTTTTTTGCATCATTGGAATGAAGACTTGATTTGTCAGACATTTAATTCACTAGATCAAATCCAGACCCAGTCCTCTGGGTATTCTATCCATTTTCCAGAAAACATACTAGATCACAAGATAGCGTATGTGGATATTGCAACAAACTACGATAACATACAGTACCTGATAGAGGATTTAACCCATGTCATCCAGCCCTAACTGCTAATCCTACATTTGATTATCTCTCTGGTCTACACACCTGTACCACAGCTCGACAGATTCTGCTTTGAAGACAATGTAAAACCGCTCACACTACCATGGAATATAGTCTGTGACAGTGTTCCTATTTAGAGCTGCAACGCTCTCTATATAATCACTCATTGATTAGTCAATGGACAGAGAAATAATAACTAAAGTTTTGATAATCAATTAACCCGTAAAGTAATTTTTCATGCAAAAATGGTGGAAAAGCTGTTTTGAGCCTGTACAATCTTAAACTGAATATCTTTGGGCTTTTCATTTAATGCTTTGACCTTTGAGGAATGGAGATGGATTAATGGGCAAAAATAACTCATAAGTCAGATGACTGGATCTGCCCCCACGGTTCAGGTGTTCATAAACACGGCTTCTTTACCAACAACACTTGGAAAATCCCAATAATTGATAGGCTTTCCTTGTTTTGTGAATTTTGAAAATGACATTTTGATCCAAACTTATGTCAGTTCACCCAGTGTGTGTCAGTTCTCTGTTTCAGATGATGTTTATTTATATTTTTGATCAAAATAGAGAATCAAGCTTAAGAGCTCACTTTGGTGGGCACTTAAATTCTTGACATTTTATAGAGCAAACGATAAATCAGTAAGTACAACAGTAATCAGTTGGTGGCTGTATAAGCTTTGGTTTTCTGTGATGGACTGTGTGTGTGTGTGTATTATTCATTTTTGCAGGTTCTTAGACAAAACAACACAAGTCCTTCTTCAGAAACACTTTTAGATTTCCATGTGACGTGAAGTGAAGTGAACAATCATCTTTAATAGGACTGTAGTGAATGTGGCAGTACATGGAGGCCTCCCCCTCCCACTCACTCATCTCTCCCTGTGTTTCTGTGTGACCCTCTGCAGGTACCATGCTGTTGAGCTGATCACTCCTCCCCTCTGGATCTCCCATGTCTGGTCCACTTTTTTATTCTTTTCATCTTGGCTTATTTAAAAAGTAATCCATGTTGATGTTCTGTGTTACGTTTGACAGCCTGCTCTCTTTAGGGCTCTTGTATTGGGCAGAAATGTGTCCACACCTCAGTGTCTTTCAGTGTTACTGAAAGCAAAAAAAAATAATCTTAAAATTAAACCATAAAGCAGACATTTCACTTATGAAGCTACTTTGAATCAGTAGAAGGAGAATTACTCAGATCCTGTGCTAAACTAAAAGTATCAACCACACAGTGTAGAAATACTAAGAATGCTTTCAAATAGTTAGAGTTAAAGAACAAAAGTAAAAGTAGTCATTGTGCAGCAAAGGGCCATTTCACAATAATGTATTCTAATTATTAATGCAAATTGGAACTCCTTTATAAACTGTATCTGCTGGGTAGCTTGTGAATTTCCCCTGGGCGTCAATGAAGCGACTCCAGAACTCCTCATGTTTGTAGAACTCATGTCAGAATGAGGCAGACGGCGTCCTGGTGTCAAGAGATATGACACAAAGTTCTTCCAAGATGATCTGGGCCAACCAACCAGAAAATCTCATCATATCAAAATTGTGTTTCAAAAGAGTTAGATGAGATGTTAAGGTCAGTGTACCTTTTTAAGCGTGGAGCTATGTTGGAGCAACTGATTTTTGACTTGTCTGTGTGTGTGTGTGTGTGTGTCTGTGTGTGTGCAACATGGTAGCTTTGATCCACTGTGCTCTGGTCTATCACAGGCAGGATGGAGTGATATTTCATATTTTCTTCTCCGTGTGGTTTAAATCTGAATATTAAAATATGGGGGGATACATGAGCAGGTTAATCTGTACCCAAAAGTTGTTTGCTCACTAAACAGAAATCCACAGTGATGAAAAGAAGAGTGGGAATAGGTTACTACATAAATGTACCAAATCCAGTTTTCTTATAGCTGAGAACATAAATGCAGATGTAACTGAGTCATTCTTTTTTCTGCAGATAATCAGTGTGTTCCATGCACTCTCCACTTCCCTTCCCTTCCTCTTTTTTTCTTCCTCTTCCTCCATTTTGTCCTCTTCAACCATTTTGTTTGTGTTAGGTTAGGACATTCAAAAGTGACTTGGTCTTCACAATACTGACACTAATTCTGTCACTCGCAACATATTTGTACCCATTTGGCTGAAGTTTAAAAGAGAACCCCCTTTTGAAGCAATGTGCAGCTATTATGCATGGCTCATACACTTCAATCAAAATATTAGGGCGAAGTTTATGAAAGTGGAACGGGTAAATTAACACAAGAAAATGTGTTTAAAAAAAAAATGAAGACAGAAAGAAAGAGGCAGAAGAGCTGAGTTTGTCTTTGGGTGTCATCTGATGTGTTTCTCCCCTGAGTGTGTGCAGTGCGGCGGTGTCCGTGTCCAGGGTGCGCTCTAGCAGCACATCATGTTTTGTAGATCTGAGCTGAATCGTTCCAAATCATGACGTGCTGCCACCGTGAGCCCTGGGACTCCCAACAGCAGGTGTGTGTGTGTGTGTGTGTGTGTGTGTGTGTGTGTGTGTGTGTGTGTGTGTGTGTGTGTGTGTGTGTGTGTGTGTGTGTGTGTGTGTGTGTGTGTGTGTGTGTGTGTGTGTGTGTGTGTGTGTGTGTGTGTGTGTGTGTGTGTGTGTGTGTGTGTGTGTGTGTGTGTGTGTGTGTGTGTGTGTGTGTGTGTGTGTTCGTACTCAGTTTGAACTGGTATTTCTGCACGGTTGTTGTTAAAGTTTAGCCTACACTAATATTGTATTATGTTATTAGTATTTATAGAATTAGATCCCAGTGGTGGCTGTGTATCGTTTCTGACTTGTGTGATCCAAACATTTCTCCGGAGCTTCGTAAAGTCCAAAAATCAAAATGTATTTACAAAAGAGAGATGGAATCATTTCCAAAATTCACATGTTTTATCTAATGAAATATTTTGCCTAATGCTCATTTACACTGCGATTTTCCCACTTACTACACACACAAAAGGGAGGTAATTACACAATCTAACTAAATAAATTAATAACATTCATATCACCACAATAACAACCAATCTATTCCCCTAACACTGCTAATAAATAACTGACGCTGTTTAAATTAGTGTAAATAAAACCTATAATGTAATGAAATGTATTGTTGTGTGGATAACCCTCCATGTCATGAATTCATCACCTACATTTCTTCCTCTTCTCCCTCCATGAACAATTGTGTTTGCCCTCACTCTCAAAGCCAGTGCAGATCAGAGAGTTCAGAAACATTTGTAGAGAATATGAACATAACCAACTATTAGAGTGAAAAAGGTTGCTTTTTATTTCCACCCAAGAATTGACCATTTCTGCCTGTAAATGCCCTGTGAGCGCTCATGGACATCTGACTATGGGTCCTTGAAAAGTCTTGAAATTGTGTTTGTGAAAATGTGTGGGAATCCTGATGTTAAAAACATTTACTCTGCTATTGTCTTGGCACCACTAACATTTAAAAAACATTTTTTACAATAACAAACACAGATTGAGAGAGTGTGTTATGAGCCCTGTGTGTGTGTGTGTGTGTGATCCTTTATTTCCCACACTGACAAACACCCGTTCCCAGTTCTACAGGAACTTCCTATAAATTACAGTGTCATAATATCAACACCAAACAAAAAATAAGGCAAATGATGAATGTCAAAAAAATCAGCTCAGTTTGGGAAAATTCTAGAAATAATTATTTTATATTTGAGACACTAAATTGTATTTGATCCTGCAATTTAGTCGCTCTTTTTAAGAAAGTGAGGGTGTGTGTGTGTGTGTGTGTGTGTGTTCTGTACATCACTACCTTTTATAAGGGCTCCTTCTCCCCCTCCATGAACATTTTAGTGGAAATTGATCAGAAAATGAACCCTAGTCTTAACTTTAGTGGGCTCATTTGTAGAACATGCAGTGCACCTTTTTGTCGTATGGCAGAAAGAAGCGGTGTGTGTGTGTGTATATGGATGAATTGGTGTCATTTAGAAGTAAAAGCCTGTGGACCATGTGTCTGCTATAATACCAGTGTAACAGAATCAAAGTGTGTAATGCAGTATTTAAATGGAAGCACAGATTAATAACTGCTGCAGAAACATTAAATACTATAATCCCAAAGAGTGGGTTTAATTTAGGGGGAGGATAAGTTCCAGTATTAGACACACTTACACACACACACACTTTAGAGGGTGAAAACTGTTAAAAGTGTGTAGTTTAATGTAAGAACAGATAGATTTTGAAATCTTGAGCTCCATAGGGTTTAATTAGAGTAACTTAAGAGTTAATATTTTATTTTGGATATACTTCCAAAATTATAAGAGGTACAATGATGAATTAATAAAGATATTTTTGATACTTTAACGATTAAAAAATTTAATTTACTCCTCGCGTTGCACATTTTGCGTTATTGCTCTACAAATGTTGTTAATGTGTGTGTGTGTGTTCTGAACTGTACACACATGCCATCATATAAATATAAATCCTGCCTGTGAGAGCTTTGTGTTTAAAAGCCTCTGGTTTTTGATATTCATATTGCTTTGATGAGTAGAGCCGGTATCAATCGGTTTCATTCTCCACTTTCACCTACGGCTGAGTGAATATATGAGGAGCTCTTTTCCAAAACGCTATAAATCCATTTGAATAGTTTTCAGGAAAGTTACATTTTTTTACCTAGACCCACACATTTGGTTAATATTCAATGTATCTTGTCAAAATGGTTTATAGCTCAGTCTGAACATGTTGAACGGACGGACAAAACAAAAAACTCCCGCTTCAGAGCGCCGCCATGTTGGATCGCCTTTGAACGCTCAGTGAATTCTGATTGGTCGAGAGGACGTATCGCATTTAGGCTAAAAATAGGTTTGGAAAGGAACTGCATCTCGAGGACCATTTTAAACAAGGAAATATAGAGATTTTCTTTTTTAATTTGGCTTTTATCTCGTTTTGTAAAAGAGCTCTTCATATGGATCCATTTCAGCACGTTTTGCTGTATAAACCTTTTTGTTTCAACCCTCCATTTCATCAAGGGGGCATATTTAAAATGGTGTTTTGTTCTACCCCCCCCCCCCCCACACACACACACACACACACACACTTTGGAATTCAAAATTCAGCTTCTGAAATAGACTAAAAAGAGAAGTTAGTCACAGCGGTCTCTGAACCACATCCTGTCATTGAAATCCTGCATTAACTACCAAACACCATGATTCACACTGTGCTCTGATTGGCTCATGCTGACTGTATTATCTCGAGGGGAGGCCAGGTTTAGTTGTGTTCTGTTTGTCTGACGCTGATTCATTCTCCATGCTTCTCAGCAGCTAGTGAAGTCCAAATGCAGCTTCATGGAGCAGTAGTTGTATTTGTAGAGTCCACTAGCTGGAGCTCTGGGTGTAAAGAGAAGGGCTCAGTGGATGGTAGTTGAGTGTTCTCTCAGCCCTTTGTTCATCAGAGAGCTCCACTGAGGGCAGGGGTCTGCAACCCGCGGCTCTTGGGCCTCATGCGGCTCTTCACTCCCTTTTTCAGTGGCTCCTGTAGCTTTGCCCAAAAAATCACATGGAAATAAACCATGTGTTTTTTGCACAGCACCTGTTATCTTGGAGTTCAAGGTGATTTTTAAAAAAAATATTATGTGAAACTAAATACGCGTCACACTACAGCTATCGCTCAGCACCTTTCCTGCTAATCTTGAGTTTCTGACCCGCGCTGTCAGTATGCTAACTGCGGATTAACCCCCCCCCCCCAAAAAAAAATAACTTATTGGAGAATAGAGTGTTGCGTGGAGAGATTAATTTAATTATTATTAATTTATTAATTTGCTTTCACTGCTAACATTGATGGCTTACCTGTATGCTTGATATGTGGTGAGAAATAAGCAAACAATATTTTTTTTTATAACAGGTAATAATAATCATAATAATAATAATAGGAATGAAATGTCAACTGTTTTCTTTAAGTTCTATAATTTCATAAACGCAACACACTAGTGTTTTTTTTGTATATATCAAAAAACTATATACACAACTTCATAAGTTGTGACATCAAATATGTTTTGCGGCTGCAGACAAATGTACTTGGCGAAGAGGGGGCAAAATGTCTCTTTTGATAGTAAAGGTTGCAGAGCCCTGTTCATACAGTAATGAAGCCTCCTCTGCCCATCACTGTGCTTCTTCATCCATCACCCACAGTTCCACTTCCACCGTGGGCACACACTGGGCTCTTTGGCTTACTATGCCAGGATTGTACCCTTTTTAGGGGCTACAGAGCTTCATGCTGTTTCTGAGGAAGCTGAATTATGATTTATGCATAGTAGTAATTCATCATGCAGCATGGACACAATTAGAGGGAAGCCACTTAACTAGATTTGAAGACAAGCTGTTTGAAAAGATGAATTTAAATGAAGCACAATAGTGGCACCGAACCTTCTGTTGGAACTTACCATGGAGTCAGAGGGCTTTAATCCTTCCTGCGGCTCATTTCAATACTGACGGAAATGTTTCTCCCTTATTGACCTTATCTTTATTACATGAGACGTCTGTTCAAATCTATAAATGCTTGGGTGCACTGACGATAACAGATTTTTTTTATAAATGTTTCTAAGTTTCTATTCCAGTATCTTTGGTTCTGAAAACATCAGGAGGCTTTATTTGTTTAGTATCATTCATAATTGATGTTTCTACTCTGGTTTCTGCTCTTTTTTTCTATATAAGAAGTCCGTTCATGCTGGACATGCATGACAATAAATCTATTCACACATGGGACTATGAGTGTTAGTGGCTGTAATGGGTGTGTCGGGCTGTAGCAGCACATCATTACTGGTAGTTCCTCTGCATTGCCAGTATGATATGTGCTGCTCCTGTCAGACACACACTCCTCTTCATCACCATCTTCTTCCAACAAATACGGACATGTGTCTGTAGCTTTTTGCCTTTCTATTGACGTGGATTGGTTTGGATATTGACTGTGACACCGATTTAATAAAGGCCCAATGTTAAGGAAATGAAATGTCTGCTCCTTTCATGTGTTATACACTTTTTGTACTCACGTAAAAAAGGTCAGCCAGTAGTGGACAGATGGGCACTTATAAAAAAATAATAAATAATATGAATTCAAACTAATTACCTGTACCACACATCCTGTTGAGCTTTTCACAGGCTTACTGTGGATGAACCGACTTTTTCCGTCCCGATACCTGGACCCTGGGCATCAGACGACTCTGAGTACTGATGTGCTATCGGTGTGAATTCATCTGTACGCCTCACTGTGTGGAAGTTCATGTCAGACTTCACTTAAGCGTTCCATACTAAAAAACATAATGTAACACACATACTGTACAGTGCTCTAAATGAACTAAAGGCAGACTAATGTTTGTCTGATAACACTTAATCACAGAGAGAACCAGTATTTGTTGGTATCGCTGTATATGTTCTCTGATATGAAAACTGATTAATGCAGAAAATGATGCTTGGAGTTATTTAGAAATGGTGTCATATAGCTAATTATTTTTATTTACTGATACTGAACATTTACAGTAGCTATTTATTTTTGTTCAATGTAATACATTTGATGTATAATGTTAAATATTCTTTAGTAAAGTTATTTGTCTAAGAAAAGCAGCTTTTAAAGGGAAATTCCCATGTAAAATCATCCCAGGGGCTTTTTCGGCGACTACTAATGTAGATATCGGGGCAGTACGGTGAAGGCATTCAAAGGTCTTTTTTAACCACTAATACTGCTGAAAATAACAGCAAACCTCTGCAGCAGCATGAGAAGAGTCCCTACACAGAAAACAAAGCACCAATGGGCTCCTTCCTTTGGGATTGACTTTGGTAATCCACTTGAATGGACTTTACTATGAGAGGAGCTGGTACAGGGGCCTGTAGGTAAGTCTTAAAAACACTCTAAATAAACTCTGGGTTCACTAACTACGTTGTTGCTGCTTTGTTTTGTGTGTAAGGACTCTTCTCATGCTGCTGCAGAGGTTTGTGTTATTTTCACTTTAAGTACCTTTACAGTTATATCGTGGAATCCACACCGATATGGTCTATTTTCATCAGCCGCCACGTTGGTAATCTGAATTTTTACATCTAAAATTAGAATGAGAATTGATCAGTCAGACCCTAAGATTTACTGAACTATTTGTTATTAAGACAGTGACCATACTGAAGTGAATAGATCGGCCCCGTTGTCATAGACACCGATGATCAGTCTGATGTCGGCATCAGAGCGGAGCATTTCTTACTGCATTTTAGATCATTCCATGTGAATTTCCCACCTTCCACTCAGACACTGGTTTCACCTCCCTGAAGTATCAGGTGGACAGTTGATCAGTGAACATAATGCCAGCACTAATAGTCTTCAAAGTTATGTACTGTATGAATACAGTAGTGCTGGTTTGACAAATCAATATTGTATAAATGATCATTTAAATATGCCGAGCTGTCAAAATGAACATGTATCACTGTACTAATACGAGTGCAGATATTCTATGCATGTTATATTTGTTTTTATATTAAATCAAGCCTGCCTATAAGCGTAACCAGGACTTGATTCACTCCATCTCTACAGGAAAATAAATAGTGCAGACTTAACGACTGACAATCAAAAACAAGTTCATACTCTACTGAAATTAAAGGGCTCCTATTGTGCTTTTCCTGCTCAGGATTCACACTGCTGCCAACGCCTCCCTTCAGTTTTTTCTAATTTCTCAGTGGTCTCACGTCAAGCCTTCTCAGATTTTCAAATAAGGTCCTCTGCTCCAGGCATCGTACACCGTGCGCACCCACGAAGTACAGATTTGTACAGGTCTGAAAGGAACGTGTCGCTGTTTACTACATGTAGCTACATGCTAAGAGCAGAAAAAGCTGTAATATTTGTTGCTTGCGTTGTTAATTTCTACCGGAGTTAAAGGTTGAATATGTAGAATCTTTATTTAAAGCTATATTTTAAAATAGTACACCCACAGGGCTTTTTGAGGGGCACAGAATTAATATTTAAAACATTTTTGACAGGTTTGACAATGACTTTCTGTCCCGTTTTGTTTCCATTGTAGCAGCCAATAGCTTTGGGCGTTGCTGGTTGCCAGGGTTGTCTGTTGTTCGGTGCAGCTACTGTAGGCTGTTTACTACATGTAGCTACATGCTGGTTATAATGACCAACAGGAAGGAGACCAGCGTGCCTGACCAATCGCAGCAGACTGGGCTTATCGCGGGGGGGCTTAAATCTCTCAGAGGGAGCAGCAATATGAGCAAAATGTTCTGGTAGAAATACAAAAATACACGCATGGACCTGAAAGAGTATGATAGGACCCCAGTAACACAATTCAAAGGTATAAAATAAAAACAGCATGCTTCGAGATCTGTTCGCAGTAAGACATGCTGTTGTCTAATAGGCCAAATAACAAATACATTGTTACCAACTTCAATAACTAAGTTTTACATTCCCGTCTGGTATTAGGGGCCGTCCACAGGAACACGGGTGTTTCTGAAAGCGTGTTTCTCTGCATGGTTCGTCCTTTCATCCCCACACGTAACTGCAGTTGTTGCTCCTGAAACCAGAGCTTTTTGTAACCGGAGTCCAGGGAGAACTTTTTCAAAAAGACGGTTTCAGCAGTCATGTGTGGACGGGAAAACCACAATTTCTGGTCAACATTGTTTGACGGTAAACGGTAAGTTGTATCCATGGAGACCTGCAGTTTCATGTGAACAGATATTTTTTAATCACACCGGTGGTGTGGACGGGATATTTTTTTTACCTAAAGTTTGGTTTACCAAAGTTCATGTGGACTAGGCCTAAATATGGGTTTTGGCATTAACAGCGATGTTCTGGAAATATAGGAACCAGAAGGATCTTAAATTTGACTTCCCTTTTCAGAAAGACGGATTCTTTTTGATATGAAGCCAGTTAGTTGATGAACATTATAGTTATTGGTTGGTTACGTGGTCATTCCTACAGAAAACAACAGCAGTAGTAATGTTGAAAATAATTGAAGACATTTCAGCAGAATAGAGGAATAACTGACAAACAGCATGTTAACCAGTGAGCCTACGAGGTGCTTTGACACAGACTAGCTGTTTCCCTCTGCTTTCAGTCTTTATGCTTAGCTAGAAGCACATGCAGGTGATAAACATTCATCTTCTCTTTTAACTCAGAAAGAAGGTGAATGAACCTATTTGACCAAACTTTGACATTCCTTTAATTTGAGGATATGAAGGAAACAATTCACAGCCCACTTACTTCATCTCCCAGTCTGCATCAGCGGATGAAGTCTGCTGCTGCCATCTCTATCTCTAACTCTATCTCTGGGCAAACTTTATCTGCTGATGAAGATTTTTTGTTTAGTTTTTAATTGACTTGATGTGACTCAAAACGATTGGCTTGGACATGTCAGGCCTTTATACACCGGGGTCGTGACGACTAACTGAAAAGGCAATATGCTCACCTGCAAATGTTCAAACCGCTGATGAGCTTGGTCTGCTAGATCAGCTCAACAGTGTTGCCGTCTAGGGCTTTTATTGTGAAAGTAAAAACAGAGGATCTGGCTTCGTCAAGGTTGAAATGAATACAGTTTGCCATCTTGAATGGGACTACGGTGCTTCCATGTTGTTGGCTTTATTGCTGCGTTCTATGTGAAAGTACTCGTGACAAAAACAACAGTTCATCGCAGGGAAAAAGTGTTAAGACCTTTACTCTCACTCACACAAATGTGCTTCTGACGTCTCAATCCAGAAAAGTGGAGAATTATGTTTCAGCTCTTGAAAATGATCAGCAACTACTGTTGTTAGTCATTATTGTGTTTGAACTGAACTGTACCGCAGAGACAGTACAAGCCTTCCCTCTGTGGTCTTGTAGCCTCTAACACACTTTGACTGGCAGCTTCAGAAGGAGGAAGGGATTTACACAATTCACACACACACACACACACACACACACACTGAAAATACAGTAGAACCAATCACTCAGACGTGTGACTCGTTCTTTATACTCAGACACAGGGGTGCCCAACCCTGCTCCTGGAGGGCCCCTCTCCTGCTCCTGGAGAGCCACTGTCCTGCATGTTTTAGGTTTCTCTCTGCTCCAACACACCTGAGTCTGATGCTCTGCTCATTATCAAGCAGCTGAAGCTCGTCACAGGTTGAAAAATCTTTAGATTCATGCGTGTTAGAGCAGAGAGAAACCTAAACCATGCAGGACAGTGGTAGCAGAATTGGGCACCCCTGCTCTAACAACTACTCTAATGTGTTTTTCTTAGCTGAGGCTTGTGTAAACACCTGCTAATACAACCATTAGCTACATGGGGCAAGACTGAACAGACAATACAATATGACCGTGCACATTATTGAGACAAATATCTGCTTTCCCGTCCTTTAGCACTACGAGTGCACCTGGAAAGGGGGAATGCTTCGGTGTGTTTGTTTTCCTGTTTTCTCACAACAGGAACACAGGAAGCATGAACGTTAGAACAACTTAATCACTGCATAAAGTCTGTTTTTTTAGGATTTTTTGGACATTCTTAGCCTGACATCGCCAGACCAAATCACAGATGCCAGTTATTCTGGAACCTCTCAGTTCATTTTTCAGATTTCCAAGGGGCGTTACGAATGAAAAGGTAAACCAATGGACGGACCTACAACCAATCAGAACAATGGAACGTGACGTAGCGCTGAGCGACGGGCAAATGGAAACGGACAAAGCCGATTCAGCTCGTTCCCAGGATGGACCGTTCTTACAAAGCAAAACGAGGAGAAGAAGAAACGGTGTTAAATATGAATTGCAGTCATTTTTGAGCCGAACGCGTTTCAGATCGTGCCAACAACTCTCACAGTAGTGGGATGCGTTGGAGCGGACAGGAGTCCTGCGTGGTATACGACACAACATTCAATACTACTAGATCTACTCTAACGTGGGTGGGCAACATCTTCTGGCTCAAAGGAGAAGTCCACTTTGTTTCCACTCGGGTATTTTCCCCGCTGTGTCCGTCATTTCAAGTCAACAGGGAGTGAAAGGTCAACGGGAGAGCAGAGGAAGGTCACTGGGATTCATGATGAGACTGGAGTCCAGGTTCAGGTTATCTGTGGAGACAAAACAACAGCTCCATTAAAGGAGAGAAACGTCTGGAGTCGTCCGAAGTTTAATTATTGTCGACAAATTACATGAAAAGACCAAAACTAAGGATAGGCGTGTTTCCATCAGGGTAAAATGTGGCCGCTCTGAAAGTTTCAGGGCACGCCCTCTCAACAGCCGTTCACTCGAACACAAATAAATAAACAATAAAACATGAAGGGAGCAGAGGACTTTTATTTAGAACACCACTCATGGACGCAACAATGCCTCAGGTAAAGCCGGGGGCAGTATGACTTCAAAAGACAATAAATAAAGTACCGTATTTTCCGCACTATAAGGCACACCTTCAATGAATGGCTTATTTAGAAACTTTTTTCATATATAAAGGCGCACCGCATTAGACGCTACAGTCGAGGCTGGGGTTACGTCAATTCAATGATGTCAAGTTCACGGGCTAGCGCGAGTAGCATCCAGCTACAGACCTGGAGCACAAGCCCCTCACTTGACACAAGCCCCTCACTTAGAAAAAAAACTTTTGCAAGTCACAATATTTTCGAAAAATAGATTGCAAGAAAAAAGTCAGAATAGAATGAGTTGCTTTGAGTTATATTATATTTTTACATGTCCACTTTGTACCAGGCTAGTTTTTATTTAATTGGAGGTTAAAGTTTATAAATAATTAGGGGCGTGGTCTCTTGAGTGACAGCTAGCCTCTGACCCCCACTTCTCCTCGGGGGTAAACGTCAGCCAGATGGAAGTATGCCCCTCCCCCCAACGTCACATACATGCCCTTTTTTGGTAAGAGGAAATGAGGCGGAATTAAAGTCTGACAATATGGAGACTCCTGTAGGCGAGGACGCTTGGATCAAGTTGAGAGAACGGACCCCTATGGTTAACATGCACTCCCCATGAAAATGAGATCTATGCTGGTTGGTACCATAAAAAAGTAGCGATGTTTTAAACCCAGCCCTGCTCACACTCCCTCCTGAATGAACCCGTCTGTGTTTCAGTAGCTCTTCAGCATCTTCACCTTGATCAAAGTTGTTGAGTTTTTTAGAGTTGGATCCTTCACCCAGTCCCTCGATGTCCACCAGATCACTGTTGACATCTGAGTCGTTAAGAGCACTGAGGGTCACGTCTGCACACACACACACACAAGCACACACAAGCGCACACGCACATACAGTTGATGACGTCAAAATGGATTCATGCCATAAGCTTCTATGTATGGATGTTAATATTGTGATGACGAGATTCATTTCTGAAGACAGGACACAGAAGGTAGTGCTAAAAGTACATATGGATTTGATTTGGATACCGCAAAAACTCTAATTCCAAGGACAAATGGCAGATAGAATACATCTGATACTTGTGTCTATTAAATATGTTTTGCTATTTCCACAGCTTAATCTTATATAGAGGAGCAGCTAAACCAGTTAAAGCGCTATCTCGAGGGGTAAGAACCAGAGGGACAAAAACAAAGAGTGACCATACTTTGTTTGTTATATTAATATATGAATGCTTTAATAGAAGAGTATGCAGGGCTCAACACTGACTTTGTGGTAACCAGGCAACACTTTTTAGTTGCCTAACTCAAAATATGGTGGTCATATTTGGTCACATTATATTTAGAGTAATAAAGATACTTTTCCATTACACATCAGAATAAAAGCTTTATTACAGCAACCAACACTCACCTGCAGTCTTCTGTTTCTTCAGGGTGGGCTGGCTACCCTGTAGTCCTGACGCCACAACCACCTGAGCTGTGGGCGCGGAGATGACCTTTGGAGTTGCCATGGCAACAGTGGCGATGGTTTTCTTGATGACCTTCTTGGGGCCGTCGGAGACGGTGGGCAGAGCTCCGTCTTCATACAGCTTCCTCTTCACCGTGCTCTTCGTCTGACCACTGGAGGGAGGGTTGAAACTAAACTGACTTTAGTATTTACACCAGGTCATCGGGACAAACATCCGCATGGGTTAGGAGGCTTTGACCAGTCCCCATGAAATCTGCACATTTCTCAGTCAACCATTGATATGTATGAGTATTTGCGTGCGTTACCCTGCAGGGCTGGAGTCTGCCACTGGGTGGAGCTGCATGGTGAGCTCTCCTAGTTTAGTGAAGGCTGCTCCAGCTGCAGAGAAGATCTCCCCAACCTGTGGAACACACACTTCACATCAAAACCGGAACAGCTCCTGGTGTTAGGGCGCTCTCACAGTGTCCATCCGTACCGTGCCCCAGCACGTTTCACAGCTAAAGTCTAGTTCGTTTGACCACTGTGAGTGCAACCTTGCCGCGCCTAGGAGCGGTACGGTTTGGGAGAGGTGGGCTTTTGCTTTTGTAAAGTACGTTTGCACATGTACGAGCACGAGCGTTCGCACGTGTACGAGCACGAATCCTACGGCGGTTCTGACGTCATTTCCTGTGCGCCTGTTGGGACATAGAAAAAAGAAGGAGGGACCATGCGCGGACATTTAAAACAATGGCGGTGAAAGGTTCACGTTGGTGTGATGCGGAGGTGGAGTGTTTACTGCAGATTTGGTCGATGAAAAGATTAAAAAACAGTCGACAAGACGCACAAAAACTCTGAGGTCTATGGAAAGATTTGGAAACAAAGTGATGCATCCTGATGATGTCATCAATGCGTGTGACGTGTTACGGCGTGATGACGTATAGGCAGCAAGAAGCATTTGCCGAGGCCCAGGTAGTGTGAGTACAAACGGGCCTGGGGGGGGGGGGGGGGGGGGGGGGCTGGAGTACCCTAAAGCACGGGGGCACAGTACGGATGGATAGTGTGAGCGCGCCCTTAGTTTCACACTCACACACGCTGTTTGCAGAGAAAGCAGTCAAATGTAAGTAGTTCTATGGAGTGTGTATCATTTGACACAATCACATGAACACAGTGTGAGGGATTGATGACAATAATGATTCAGTTGAACATTTGATTTGGACATGGGCATTAAAGTGCTTTCTGTTTTAACTTATCATTGTCAAGTAAATGATGATTGCACAATGTTATAGCTGGACTTGGTGTACAGATTGGTTCCCTAAAAGCCTCGTTTTCACCGTGCAACTCTGTCTGCTACCAGGTACTGTCTCCTGAACTATGAACTTATGAAGGTAATCAAATAATAATTTGTAGTCTATAGCGTACAGTCTATGGGTTTTCCACAGCTGCACAGCTTCACTACTTCTGTCTTACCTTTCACAATAAAAGCCCTAGTCAGCAAGCCTAACATTACATTGCATTACTGCTTACCAGAGAGTCAGCTCATAATACAGCAAAATCACTTACAGTAGCTATCATCAGGTGGCATAAATGATGGACAGTGGAAACTCTTATGTTACCCAGCAAAAGAAAAAGAGCCCTGTGGATGGAAGATGAGGGAGAGCGATAAAAAAAAAAAAGATTTAATAATGATTTCTACTAAGCTAGCTCAATAAGTAACTGAACCTGACTAATTAGCAACACTACTGGGTGTTTTACTCTGCCTTTATCAGAGCACTGAGCACGAGGTCTCCGGTTCAAATTGGGATTCTTCCAGTTGTTTCCTGCTTTGGACATTAGCGTGGCTGCTAACGATAAGGTTTTTTTTTATGAACAAGTAACTGATTTATCCAGTCAACTGGTTCGATGTAGTTGTTCGGATGAAAATCCATCCATCCATCCGCAGGGGCTGGCGCCGGCGTGAGGCGGGGTACACCCTGGACAGGACGCCAGTCTATCGCAGGGCACTTAGGGCCCGTCCACTTGGAGACGCGTTTTCCTGTAACCGACCACATATTTCTCCCATTTCCCTGATGCTCTGAATAAGTCGCTAAATTGGTCGCTAGTAACTTTTTATAAATAAAGTTGCTAAGAAGGTCGCAAAAAGTAGTGAGAAAGTGGCGCCTGTGAGTGCTTTGGGACGGGGAAGGGGCTCCCAGCAGCACCCTCTGCTCGTTGAAGACACCAACTGCAGAGTTACGGGCAATTTAGAGTCATCAATTAACCTAACACCTGCATGTCTTTGGACTGTGGGAGGAAGCTGGAGAACCCAGAGAGAAGCCACGCAGACACGGGAAGAACATGCAAACTCCACACAGAAGGGCCCCAGCTGGGATTCGAACCAGGAACCCTCTTGCTGTGAGGCAACAGTGCTAACCACAAAACTGAAACAGGAAGGATTGCAGGGATTTGCTGCCATTCATTCACAACAACATTAGTGTCCGGACCACTTGTCAGATCACTCAGAATGGATTTTACTACCAGGTCTGAATGGGATCACTGGCGTTTGGGTCTGTGTCACACCTTTCATCCTGAAGGTGATGGCTGGGGGTGAGGTCAAAGTGTTTATGGAGCTATATTTAAACACAGAGGCTCCGTCATGTGTAAACAGGAAACGACAGAACATGAGCTGTTGACACAGAGATAGAATCACTATGTTGTTTAATATCATTGTGTGAATTCCCCCACTGGGACCAAACAAGGAACATGTGGACGTGTGTGTAGGCTAGAGCAGTGGTGTGCACAGGGGGAGTCGCCCCCCCCCTCGTCACTCATTTGTTGAAAAACGCATGCTAAAGTACCCCCTGGGAGCCAGAACGCATGCTAAAATTCCCTGATGGCAGCCAAAACGCATGCTTAAGTGCCCTCTAGGAGCCAAAACATGTGCTATGTTGCTTTCTAGGAGCCAAAACATGTGCTAAACAGCCCTCTAGGAGCCAAAACGTGTGCTAAAGTACCCTCTTGGAAGCCAAAACGTGTGCTAAAGTGCTTTCTAGGAGCCAAAGCGTGCTAAAGTGCCCTCTTGGAAGCTAAAACGTGTGCTAAAGTGCCCTCTCGAAGCCAAAATGTGTGACAAAGTGCCCTCTTGGAAGCTAAAACGTGTGCTAAAGTGCCCTCTCGAAGCCAAAATGTGTGCTAAAGTGCCCTCTAGAAGCCAAAATGTGTGCCAAAGTGCCCTCTTGGAAGCCAAAATGTGTGCTAAAGTGCCCTCTAGAAGCCAAAATGTGTGCCAAAGTGCCCTCTTGGAAGCTAAAACGTGTGCTAAAGTGCCCTCTCAAAGCCAAAATGTGTGCCAAAGTGCCCTCTTGGAAGCTAAAACGTGTGCTAAAGTGCCCTCTTGGAGCCAAAATGTGTGCTAAAGAGCCCTCTTGAAGCCAAAACATGTGCTAAAGTGCCCTCTAGAAGCCAAAATGTGTGCTAAAGCAACCTCTTCCTTTTTTTTCCTTTTCGCCCCTGCCCTTCAAAAAGTCTGTGCACGCCACTGGGCTCGACCTAGTTGTCGTCATGCAGAGTGTGAAGATCTGTGTGGACTGCACAAACTTTGAAACTGATCAAGATACGGCCAATTACGACACACCATCGGGATCATTCATATAGAAGCGTTTCCCACAGAGCAGTGTGAAGTATTCGCATTCCCTTTATCCACCGGTCCACACTGAGGTCAAACACTCACGCATATTATCTTGCTCCCGCGAGCTGCAGCGGGAAATACGAGGGCTCGTGCATTTGTTTAAATCACAAGTAAAAGGCTCCTCTTCTTCAGAGCGGGCTAACCGCGGAGGTAAACCTCTTCTCAGTGGTTCATGCGTAAAAACTTACTTTAGTGGAAGCGGAGGTCATGTCGCTGTCTCGGTGGTACCATAAACCGTTTATAGACTGTTTATATTTCTGTGTATAGATTGTTGTAGCACTCAATGATGCGTTCAAGTGGCCGGAGCGGAGGCTGAGATGCTAACGGTGTAGCTCTGTGAGTTAGCATGCGGTGCTCCTCCTGATGTAGCAGAGCAGCTACAAATCTGCTCCTCCGCCGCTGTCAGTGTCAGAGCCGGGGGAAGTCCAGCGTTTGAACGGACGGCCGCATAGTGCTGTTAAAGTTATATTTGCGGTGAGTTCCGTTACCGTTACCACCGGACACAACACTGACTACAACGACAAGGCTGGTGTGGCCTTCAAGGTCTCATCGGAATCTCCATGTTCAACCAGAGACGTTTCGGAGGCGGCGACAGACTTGAAGCTTTGACTCAAATACACGCAGTAGCATTTAGATGAACACGTATAAGAAAAACGGTTAAACACAGCAACTTTATTTGAGTTTGTGCTATTTGTTGTTACGCCTCGGGTTCGTCATATCGTTTAAATGCTCCACCGCTGTCAGTGACATCAAAATAAAATGCAGTATTTATAACAGACTAATAATAATGATAATAATCGTATCCGGAATATATGCACGGTTTATATGTTTCTGGTTTCACGTGGTAACGTATTAGAACAAAGGCTAGTTATCTGTGAACACAGGGGTACCACTTTATAATAATGCGTGAAAACTCCCCAAGTTTTTCCCTGTCCTCCACATTTTACCGACATCGCGTGAACGCAGCATCAGCGGTAGGAAAGTCACGTGACGGGCGATAGTAAAGCCACGTGATGTATATTAACTTTATATGTGTTCAGTGTTGTCAGGGTTCGTGCGGGTGCCTGGAAGCCTTGAAATGGCTGGGATTTGAATGTTGTGTTTTCAAGGTTTGAAAGTGTTTGAATTCTGGATAAAGTGCTTAAAAATGCTCCAAAAATAATCCACATTTCTTTCACAACAAATAGCTGTAGAATATAAATACAATTTTAGTTGTTTATACTATAATTCCACCTTTTTAAACACGATTTTAATGAAAAAAGTGAAATAATTTTTAATATATGCATTCACTGAGATATGTCATTCACCACAAATGTAAGGTGCTGGAAAAGCTTGGAAATGGACCTCGAAAGTGCTTGAATTTGACTTTGGAAAGGGGTACAGATGCTGTGTTTTACTGAATCATCTCAAAGAGGACACGCTGTAACTGTGTCACACCAATAATTGTGAGGTATAAAAGTTCAATGTGATTCTATTATATATTTAATCATATATTTTATATTATATATATTGTATATTTTTTATTTTTTATTTATATTTTTTATCGTAATGTACTTTTATGTGTTGGAATCAAAACATTAGATCATATATATATATATATATATAATTCTGCGTATTCAATCTAATCTTTAGTTGGACGTAATGGAGTCAGTAATATGACTTTTTCTAAACCGAGTTCACTGAAGAACTCTCACCCTCCCGGCACTTCCGGTGTTCACTCAGAGTCACCTGACCGACCGAGTGACAGCAGTGTGACCCCGGTGTTGGACCAGCACGTCCACTTTCCTCCGTCAGTGACAGAACAGAGCCGAATCATGCGTGGGCTGATTTGTGGACCTAAACTCGCCGCGTGTGGGCTCGTGTTGAGCACGTGGGGGGTGATAATGTTGGTGAGTTTGAATCTTTGCTTCCCTTCTTATTTTAATCTCGGTAAACGTGTCTTTGGACGAGGCTACAGTCAAGCTAAAACACGCGCAGACCTCCGCGGGTAAAAGCGTTACCTTCAGTGAGTTTCCGAGTTTCAGTTTCTGAAATAATGTGGTGGACACATGATCACAAGCAGCAGCACAAGTTCAATTCAATTCACTTTTATTTATGTTGCCAAATCCTAACAAAAGTTATCTCAGGACACTTTACAGAGTAGGTAAAGACCACACTATATGACTTATTTATGATTTACAGAGACCCAACAATTCCCACTTTAACAGCCAGGAACGAACAGACCCAGCTCTGTGGAAGACGGACATCTGTCTGCACCGGAGAGAGGAAGAAAAGGGGAGAGAGAAAGAGAGACAGATGGACAGAGAGAGACAAAGACAGACAGAGAGAGACAGATGTACAGAGAGAGACACACAGATAGACAAAGACAGGCAGAGAGACAGACAGATGGACAGAGAGAGGAAAAGACAGACAGATGGACAGAGAGAGACAAAGACAGACAGATGGACAGAATGAGACAAAGACAGACAGATGGACAGAGAGAGACAAAGACAGACGGTATGGTTTCACAAGTACAACATGCAAAGTGACCAAAAACTTCCATGAAGTCTATTTTTTATTCTTTATTTGCAAATTTGAACAAATATAGTACAACCAGAACACTATGGCATGGCCTGTTTGTACTCACACTACCTGGGCCTCGGTGAATGCTTCTTGTTGCCTATACGTCGTCACGCCGTAACACGTCACACGCATTGATGACGTCATGGCGATGCGTGGCTTTGTTTCCAAATCTTTCCATAGACCTCTGAGTTTTTGTGCGTCTTGTCGACTGTTTTTGAATCTTTTCATCGACCAAATCTGCAGTAAACACTCCACCTCCGCATCACACCAACGTGAACCTTTAGCCGCCATTGTTTTAAATGTCCGCGCATGGTAAATGGACTTGTACTTATACAGCCCCTTTCTAGTCTTCTGACTACTCAAGGTGCTTTCACAGTGTTTGTCACATTCACCCATTTACACAGACAGCAGTGGACAGCTACATACCATCTAATCTAATGTATCTCCAATCTCTCGAATGGAGGACGACCCACTCTTTCACTGAGCCACAGTCGCCCCTGGTCCCTCCTTCTTTTTTCTATGTCCCAACAGGCGCACATAAAATGACGTCAGAACCGCTGTAGGCCTCGTGCTCGTACACGTGTGCACGCTCATGCTCGTACATGTGCAAACGTGCTTTACAAAAGCCCACCTCTCCCAAACGGGCCTCCTAGACGCAGTACAGTTGCACTCACACTGGTCAAACGAACTAGACTTTAGCCGTGAAACGTGCCTGTGAACGATACAGATGGACAGTGTGAGTGCGCGCTTAGTGACGTACTGCTGGGGCGGCTGACGTAAAGGGACGTGACCTTCTACAACACACATTCATTTCTATCTTATCTTCTAAGATAGTTGTTTATACTTTTTTTGTTGTAACATTTTACAGTTTACTCCAGCTTGGATGATTTCTGCCTGTATATTGTTGGGTATGGTAAAAATAAATTTGATGCAGTGAGATGTTACATTGTGTATAATCACACTTTCATTCTTCAGGAAACTTTCTTGTCAATTTTGAAACACCTAGTTTTATTCATATTTAGCTTCAGCTTTTCTAAAATGATGGAAAACACCAAAAATAACCTGCAGACGTCACTGATAACACCGGTCTTTGTTGTAAGCGCACTATTTAAAAGAAGAAGAAGAGAAAATAGCTCATAATTATAGTTATAAATAGAGCCAGAGCGAAATATCTGTCAGCCGATATTGGCCCATCACAGACACATTGGTTTCTGTCGGTATCAATTTGACTTGTGCTTATGTGCTTTTTTTACAGAAGGTATAATGCAGAAAACCACGCTTAGAAATGTGTGGCATGGACCTATTTTATTATTATTTATTATTTATTTTAATGGCCTGCTTTCATATCAGTAATCAGTGAATTTTGACCTCTAAAATCATTATTGGTCTTAAAAATCACACATCAGCCATGCCATGTGATGTTAACGTCAGCCAACAGTTGATATAAGATCACTCACTCAGGGAACCCCAAACTTCCCTTTCCCGGGCCACATTAACCAGCTCTAACTGGGGGATCCCTGACCCCGGGTAAGCGGTTGAAGATGAGTGAGAGAGTAAGTGATCTATCTTTAGTTTAACTTGAATCAACAGTACCTACAGGTGGTAAACAGAACCTATCGCCCCTGCCATGTCGACTGTAGGAGTCCTGACCTAACTGTGCCCTCCTCCCTCCTCTTTCTCAGGCCATGCTGGGTATTTTCTTCACCACACATTCAGCCGTGCTGATCGAAGATGTGCCTATGACAGAAGAGGACATGAAAGAGTAAGGCTTTCCCCGTCACACTTCACTCTACGTCTCTGCCTATACAGCTGCAGCTGCACGCTGGATACCCGGCACAGTTTCTGTTAGGTCGCACTCACACTGTGCCTCCGTACCGTGCCCCGTGCTTTAGGGTCCTTGTCCCCCCCTCCAGGCCCGTTTGTACTCACACTACCTGGGCCTCGGTAAATGCTTCTTGCTGCCTATACGTCATCACGCCGTAACACGTCACACGCATTGATTGACGTCATCGCGATGCGTCGCTATGTTTACAAATCTTTTTTGTTTTTGTGCGTCTTGTCGACTGTTTTTGAATCTTTTCATCGACCAAATCTGCAGTAAACACTCCACCTCCGCATCACACCAACGTGAACCTTTCACCGCCATTGTTTTTTTCTATGTCCGAACAGGCGCACATACAATGATGTCAGAACCGCCGTAGGCCTCGTGCTCGTACATGTGCAAACGTGCTTTACAAAAGCCCACCTCTCCCAAACGGGCCTTGGCCGGCAAGCGTGCCGCTCACTGGTCAAGGGAACTAGACTTTAGCGGTGAAACGTCCTGGGGCACGGTACGGATGAACAGCATGAGTGCGCCCTTAGAGCTACAAAGAAATTGCTTATTGTTTATCAGTGTTTATGTTGGCGGATAAACGACAATCGGTCGGATGACAGAAATGCCTAATTAGATTTGAGGTCAGTTAGAAAACCGAGACTCCATTACAGATTTTGTCCACCAAAGAGCACTGACAATAAGACTTTTACACTGTAAAATGACACACATAGTATGTATCTTGGTCCCATTCCTGGATTGGATATCAGCTCTGATATTGACTCATCAGCTGGATCCAGCATTCTGATCCAGTCATTTTTATTTTAATTAATAAATATCATAAACAGCAATATAGTAACATCGATCTAGTCACTTTAGTTCTATGTTTGCAACAGTGGTTAGGGTTTTATATTCCATTTGAAAATATCTGGTTGCAGTGCACTTTACATGGAAGTGTTATTTATGTATTTTTGCTGATAACGTACACTTTGTTGTTTGTTAAAAAAATAATATTAACTACATATATATGAGTGTTAATTTGTGACCTTTATATAACAAGGCTAAAGTTTTTTTACAAGCCTGATGCCTTCACTCACATGGCAAAGTATACGCTTCATTCATTCAACAGCAGGATCGGATCTGGTATCGGCCGATACAGCCCAGGTATCGGATTGGATCGGAAAAAAGTAGATGAGTGCATTTCAAGTACAGAGGTGCTGCATCGCTCATGAGTGGGTTCTGAGGCGTTCTCTTCCCCTTCTGCTATATCTGCTATCAGGCTTAGCGCTGCACAAGACGGCTGTGATTGGTTTACAGAAATACAAACATGCCATCACATTTTCCCCCATATACGGGAATTTGTAAGCTATGT
Organism: Echiichthys vipera; assembly: GCF_963691815.1. Lineage (NCBI taxonomy): Eukaryota > Metazoa > Chordata > Actinopteri > Perciformes > Trachinidae > Echiichthys > Echiichthys vipera. The sequence goes on from NC_139847.1 coordinate 18,909,766, forward strand.
AGCCAGAGCATACCGCAGCACTATGAAGAGTATGGTGTCTATGTGAGACTAATGTTGTGTGTTCATGTGCTCAGTGTCCCTGATCAGTCCACACCAGCTGCAGGTCCTGTCCTGTTAACACTGATCCAGAGTCATGTTTCTAATAGTCCGTCCAGTCTGAGTCATTAATCCTTTATTTGACTGATATTTATGACAATTAGAATCGATGGCCCCGACCATGGCTCAGAAATATCAGTAAGCTAACGGCCAGGCCACACAGTCCGAGTGATCGCCACTAGTGAATCATCGAACAGGGGGATGGACGATATAAAGGGGATATAAAATGCACCAAATTGAATACCGAATGAATTGTGCAGCAGCAATGCCGTGTGTGTGTGTGAACACCACAAAAGTGCGAGTCACAGCCGTTTCAGCGAGGTAACTGTCACACTCTGCTCACGTCCATAGTGTGGCCAGATCTGAAATTGTGTTTTTTTTCCCAGCCTGTCAGTTTCATCTTGGCTGTAGCGTTAATGTTGTTGTTGTGTTCCCCCTCAGTACGAACCCTCCTCAGAAGCTCTACGCCCTGTACGACAAAGTGGGCTACAACTGCTTCATAGCAGCTGCCGTCTACATCCTGTTTGGAGCCTTTTCCTGCTGCCAGATCAGACTCAACAAGCAGAAGGTGATTTCATCTTTCATTTAATGTCATTGATGTTTGTGGAAAGGCTCAGGCCACAGTGAACGACAGAGGGGAGAAAGGTGACGGGTTCACTCATACTACAACATAGCTCTAGTGGTATCTCTGCTTGCACAGACATTGCAGGGCTCCAGACTTGCTTTTTTCTCACTAGGAGCACTGTGACCCCCAACTGAACATTTTAGGGGTGCAAACAGAAATTTTAGGGGCACACACAGTATGCTGTTTCAAATTCAGGAGGCTTCAGGTCCGTCAGGTGCGACACTGTGATTCTAGCTTGTAGCCTGATTTTAATTAAAGCTGCGGGGCTCACATGTTAGGCTACGTGTTTGTGTTACTGTGCTGACGGCACTATCATCTCACACTGCTCACATATTGTTCCTGTCTTACCTGCCGCTCTGTTGCTCTTTAGACACCTACACATTGACATGGAGAGACATCTGGTTGCACATGCGCGACCGGATGTCAAATTCAGTCATATGCTCTCAAATTTTGGTCGCAAAATGTGACCATTTGATCGCAGTCTGGAGCCCTGCATTGGACTTGCTTACTTTCCCTAATTGGATGCTTAGACCAACAAATCACATACAGTATGATCAGCAATTAAGGTGTGTGTGTGTGTGTGTGTGTGTGTGTGTGTGTGTGTGTGTGTGTGTGTGTGTGTGTGTGTGTGTGTGTGTGTGTGTGTGTGTGTGTGTGTGTGTGTGTGTGTGTGTGTGTGTGTGTGTGTGTGTGTGTGTGTGTGTGTGTGTGTGTGTGTGTGTGTGTGTGTGTGTGGTAATCATCTAGCCTCAATCAGTAATATATTTCAGATTAAAGCGATCAAGGATGCATTATGTTTGAATCTTTGCAGCATTTTTAATATGAACTCAACTCATTTTGCTTGACTTGTTGTTGTTTAGGAGTACCTGGTGCACTAGTGCCACCTGCTGGACGCTGGAGCTCCCAGCAGCACTGTGACACCAGGAGGCCGTGTTCAGACACTCACCTGTTCTCTGGTCACTGACCTCTGTCTCAGGGTTTAAATTTCCATAAATGTCTCAATGTTCTGCACCTTTTTCTATTTTAGACGAGATTGATTCTACCTCTGGTCACACATGCTGAAAATGATTTGACTGTGTTTGTAAAAACCTCCAGAGGCTCAGGGATTATTCTTGTTTAAAAAAAATGTAAGGGCTGTAAATTATTATGTACTGTGTAAGAGAATGTATGTCTGATCGCCAATGTGCTCATTAGATTAAGTTATTAATGTCCTGTCTGTAAAGTGCCTCAGAGAAATCTTATTCTGAATGTCCTCCAAAGTTGCAGTCCAGCATCCATTTCAACAATACGGGTATGTGGAGTTAGCTTGATTAGATCTTTTTTTTATTTGACACAAGCCTGGATTCTTCCCTCTTATAGGGCTAAGAGTTGATCCTGGCTAACGTAGCACCTTTTCACTCACATGGTTAACCTAAGACCAGGGCTATATGAATCCCACTGCACTTCTGCTAGCCCCGGGTTAAGTGTAAGGTAACTAATGTTAACATTCCAGAATACCATCGATTTCTCAGCCCCATTTGACGCTGACAACCTTTAGCCTCAGGTTAAGTCAATTGTCAGGGGATAACCCTGCAGGCCCTAGTCTAAAGTCGGGGTCGGCCTGATATCTCTGCTGTCAGATGGGAATGTCCTCGGTGGTCTTTCTTCGGTTGTCCACTGACTTCTGGTCGATGACCTTTAACCCCTTCCCAGTTGACCACCTTATATTTTACGTTTTCAGAGACACAAACAGTTCTGTCACCAGCACATTTGACTCAAAATGTTTATTTCACGCTTCAGTTATGCCTGCAATTCAGTAAAAGCTCTGTGGTAGACAGCTTATGCCTGACTGACACAAGTTCATTGTACTGATGTGGAAATGCCATTTACACTCCTTTACTCAACATACACGCCTGTTCAGTTAAACATGCCACACAAATCATAAATGCTCTATTCATACAAATAAAAAGTGTTTTCCCCTTCACCCTTTACAACCTCGACTCATAGTGTATTCATTAGATTTTTTTCTTTTTTACAATGATCAACCAAAAAAAAAGTAAAAGTGAAGACAAATCTCAGGTGTGCAGCATACCACTGCCCGACCGTACGGAGTCCTGCGCGTACTCTGACAGCCTTTCTATATAGTGATACTGTTTTCTATGCGGCTTGGCAGGAGGAAAAGGTACTGAAGCTCCAGTCCTTCGTTCTGACTCACGATGTGGTCCTCAATCTCCTTCAACTCTGTTCTGAACCTGTCAATCAGCTCCTGGGCCCGCCCCTCAGTGAAGTGCTCCTCTGTGTATTGGCCCAAAGGAATCTGGGCAGGAGAAAAGGAGGAAAGAAAGAGAAACTGTGATGTGGCTGGTGTAACAACCAACCATTGAAAAGTCAACAGCGATGAAACAACTCATGAATACAACACGTGTTAAATATTCCCCAGCGGCAGCATGTGCAAGGCCAGTGGTAATTAGACGGAATCAACATAAAGTGTATCGCGGACACCACGTTTCCCTTACAAAATTTTTTATTCATCTCATCTTCATCCGCTTTTCCGGGGTCGGGTCGCGGGGGCAGCAGCTTTAGCAGGGGACCCCAAACTTCCCTTTCCTGGGCCACATTAACCAGCTCTAACTGGGGGATCCTGAGGCGTTCCCAGGCCAGTGTGGAGATCTAATCTCTCCACCTGGTCCTGGGTCTTCCCCGAGGCCTCCTCCCAGCTGGACGTGCCTGGAACACCTCCCTAGGGAGGGGCCCAGGGTTCATCCTTACTAGATACCCGAACCACCTCAACTGGCTCCTTTCAACACAAAGGAGCAGCGGCTCTACTCCGAGTTCCTCACGGATGCTGAACTTCTCATTCTCTCTCTAAGGGAGACTCCAGCCATCCTCCTGAGAAAACCCATTTCGGCCGCTTGTACCCGCGACCTGGTTCTTTGGGTCCTGACTCAGCTTTCATGACCACAGGTGAGGGTAGGAACGAAGATTGACCGGTAGATCCAGAGCTTTGCCTTCCTCAGCTCTCTTTTCGTCACAACGGTGCGGTAGAGCGACTGCAACACCGCCCCCGCTGCTCCGATTCTCCGGCCAAACTCACGCTCCATCGTCCCCTCACTCGTGAACATGATCCCGAGGTACTTGAACTCCTTCACCCGGGGTCAGGACTTTTATTAATAAATTCTTAAAATATTTCATGTTATTGGTGTAGCTAGATCAAAATGATTCTATTCCAAGAACACAAAACTTCTCGTTACATATCACTTTCTTACTAAATCACAAATGTTCTTGTTGATTCGCCAAACAAATAGTTCTGCTAAAAAACAACAATCCCTTTCCTTTTCATTCAGGCTTCTTCAAAACCGTGTTTTTCTTATTTGTATTCTAAATGTACTAGTTTATCATCTGCTGAGTCCCTTTACGATTTGCTTAACTGCTACATTTCAAATGACTCTTAAAGGTTCCGTATTGTAAAAAGTGAGTTTTATGTATCTTTTGATTATAAAGCAGGTTGAGCTCTTGTTTAAATACTGTAAAGTATCAACACACTCAGTCCACAGAGAAGCGTACACAGCCTTTATTCAGACTTTAAACGAGCCGTCAGGACTTCTGTACAGTTGTGATGTCACAACTATATAGGTAGAAAGTGCTGCTACAGTGATGTTACAGTCTTTCCCCGGCTGAAATGACGGCCAATCAGAGCAGACTGGGCTTTTCAGAAGGGGGTCTTAAAGAGACAGGCACTAAAACAGAGTCTTTCAGAGAGAGGGTGAATACAGGAATATTCAGACAGTATGAGAAAAATTAAGCATGTAACATGTTCTAGTGAGAACCCCAAATACAAGTATGAACCTGGCAATGAGCAGAATAAGAGACCTTTAAATAATCAAAATCATACTGCTGTTATTTCTACATAAACTCATAATGCGTAAGTGAAAACTGCCCCAGATTCAGACCCTCAGGGGCCCCAAAGCCCTGGGATTATTGTGTGTCTGGTTTGTGATCTTTAAATCACAATTACAATATAACTGTATACTGAAGAAATGGGTCCTATGAAGACAGAACAGTGTGTGTGGATTATCCAAAGTAACAGACACAGTCACACATAAAACCCTTCACCTCCGTTGTAGTGTTGTGGATTCAGAATGGGAAATCCATCTTAAAATGGACACAAGCCCAAAACTGTCCGCTTGAATAAACACCAGTAGAAGGAAGTGAGAAGACAAGTCATGTCATCTTTTGGGAGACTGAACCTTTTATCAGCAATGTCAGCTTACCTCAATTAGAATTTGTCCTAATTAAATGTATTATTTATTACAATGTAGACCAGACAGAGATGGACTCACTGCGTCTGGTTGTGCTCGCCCAAGATGCCATGTGATAGCCATCTGCACACAGGACTGGCTGACATCAGGGAGGGTGGCCATGATCATCTCCATGGTGACAGCATCCTTATCTGTTGGTGGGGGGTGTCTCATGGTGCAGGGGGTGTTGGGGACCCAGGCACACCAGTCAAACTGGGGAAAACCGTAGCAGAGAGAGAACGAGTTAAAGATGTTTGACTTTGGCGACTCCTCGAGGACGTTTTCAAAAAGACTGGCTGAATAATATTTCCCCCACACTTCACCAGGGCATCTCAAGGCTGACAACAGTTTCAGCAGGGCCGTATCCAGACTTTTTTTGACGGGTGGCCCAAGTTGGGCACCGACTAATGCAGGGATGGCATGAAATGCGCACACACATACACGTCAGAATGACATTATTTTAGAATATAATTGGGCTCATTGAGTCCGCAAGAGTCTCAGCTTTCCAATGAGACAATTTATGCAATTCAAGACGGTCTGTGGACCCCAGTATGCAGAACTATATATGTACTGTATGTTTGTTATGTATATATGTTTCAGGGGTTGTTTTTTTTTCTCTGTCTTATTTGCTAAACTAATTTTGTATACTTTTGTATTCTTTTTTTTTGACATGTCTTTCTGAAATAAAAAATGAATGAAAAAAAAATATATACCATTTTAGAATAGACCAAAATAACACATTTATACAGCATAAGAAAAAATGGCATAAAGTGGGCGTGTCTTTAAAGGGGAAACTCGTTAGTACTCAGAAACCGTTTTCATTCTGATCTGTCAGAGGTAAATGGACCCCATTGAAAACGGCCATTCCAGCTTTAAAAAAAATTAGGCTAACTTTGGAGCATTATTTAGCCCCCTTATTGATAAACTAGCATGGCATGGTTGGAACTAATGGACCCTTGGGTCGTCCAGTCTCTAATGATACCCATACTGTCACTCACACTTTAAGCTTGAGCCTGCTACAGGCTCCTGCAGGTCTCTTTCTGGGGTGGCACCTGGTGTGGTCAGTCAGATTTCAGAGAGGTCCCTGATTAGCAACAACATTAAACATCCCAGTAGGTAAGTGTGTAAGTGTTCAGCACCTGTCCGTTGTTAGTAGCAGCATGCTGGGCTGTAGTGGTGAAGATGGCCACTGACAGCAGGGTGGACAGCTCCTCTTTGCTGTTGAGCTTACTGGGCAGACCTGAACATACACCCACCATCAGGAAATAGAAGCACAAATAATGTTTCATTACCCTTTATATTTAATGATTGCTCTATTGTTTTTTTGGCTTAAAATCAAGTCTTAACGTTCTTTGTAAAATGTCTTGTTGAAAATTTGTTTTTAAGTCCAAGGGTCTTTTTCAGCACTTACATACATCAAATAAGCCATTGAGACAGGTTTTTTTTGTGTAACAACTATTAATGGAGAAATCTGGGAGAGTCGCTAACAGCCGGACGTGGCTAACACTGATTAGCTCGGGGCAGCACGGTGAAGGCATTCAAAGGTCTTTTTTAACCACTAATGCTGCTGAAAATAACAGCAAACCTCTGCAGCAGCATGAGAAGAGTCCCTACACAGAAAACAAAGCACCAATGGGCTCCTTCCTTTGGGATTGACTTTGGTAATCCACTTGGACTTTACTATGAGAGGAGCTGGTACAGGAGCCAGTAGGTAAGTCTTTAAAACTCTCTTAATAAACTCTGGGTTCACTAACTACGTTGTTGGTGCTTTGTTTTCTGTGTAAGGACTCTTCACATCATCCCTTTGACTGACATTGCTTTGGGGATAACGATGACCTGGACAAATGAGAACATCCACAGGCATCTTGCCGATGATTTATCAGGCCACATCTCATGTCTACTGTGGCTGATATGATTGTATAAGTGCCTACTACATTACTGTCACCTTTGTAAAATACATTTGGTAGTAGGGGAGACCAGTGGTGTAGCTCAATTATCTGGATCCCCCCTGCAGAGTCCAGCCATGAGGGCCCTCGCACAAACCAACATGGCCGACCACTCACTCTGCAGATTTAACCCAAAAATTCCACATTCCTTGACTGGCTGGCCAGCAGCACATTAAGTCTATGTGCCTACGTTACATTTACGTTTGCTGTAGATGAAACCATGAATATCTTTATGGAAATAAATGTCATAGGAGGGCTGTCTAATTAGTGTCCATATTCATTTGTGTTAAGCAACTGTGGGTTCATTAAACACAAAGGGCTTATTTCTACCAGTGCTAACCAATACAGATGCTTTTAAATAAGACCTTAAAACCTTCCTGTTCACCAAAGCATTTAGCTAAATGTCTTTTAGATGTTCTCCATTTAACCTTTTATTTATATATTGTTTCTATTAGAGATTGTTGAACGTAAAGTGCAATACAAATAAAATGTATTACTATTATTATTACGACTACTAATTCAGGTTCTTTTACTTTTTTTTTTTAGAAAGAGAAAGAATGCCTTTTGTTCATCCCACAAGGGGAAATTATTTTTTTCACTCTGTTATTATATTATTCACGTTACACACACATGCACAAACAGGACCTATATACATGCAATTAATGGAGAGATGTCAGAGTGAGGGGGCTGCCAATGGCTCAACGCCCCGAGCTGTTGGGGATTCGGTGCCTTGCTCAACTGCACCTCAGCAGTGCCCAGGAGATGAACTGGCACCTCTCCAGCCACCAGTCCACACTCCATTCATGGTCTACACAGGTACTCGAACCGGCAACCATGGACTGAGCTGCTGCTAGGCACGCAGAACTACAGGGTACAACGAGGGACAAACAGGTAGGCATCTACTGAAGCCCAAAGTCAAACACCAACACAATACACTACAGGCCGAGTGTGAGGGCACCCTAAAACAGGTGGGCACTGGGCGCAGTGTGGGGCTCCTACCAGTAGGGGGAGAGCAGGTAACACGGGACGGTTGTGACGCCTTAGATCGCTCCAATCAGAAACAAGCTACAGAGACATCACTTATCCTGGAGATGTATCATGCACACATTGCCTTGCTATAAAAAAAGAGCCACATCAGGATCTCACAGAGTAATCTATCAATAAAAAGCGTGTTTTTGACGTTAAAAGGTAACCTTTTTATCAATAAAATGTTTGGATACTGTCCTGATATAAAATGTCATAAAAATCAAACCATATATTTTTGGAATAACTGTTTTGTAAGATAGAAATAGAAATGTCTAACATCTACCAAAGTAACAGTTAAGCTAGGCCTCATGAGCTCAGAACATGGCTGATGGTCCTGGGAGGGTTGTTACACCCTGTCAATCCTGATGGAGGGATGGATGGATGGATGGAGGGATAGATAGATAGATTTGAAGATATTGAAATGTTATTGCTTAATGTAATGAGTAGAAGCTGCTGGTTAGTCACCTGTAATGTGTTTGATTGCATGATGTCAAATATCAGAAAGAGAAAGTTCAACTAGAGGATTTCAAAGTAAGCTTAAAGTAATCCAAAAGTATTTAGAATACATTCCAGAGGACATTTGAGGACATGTAATCAGTAATCTGTGGCTGGGTCCATTTTAAAAGTGACCTTCCCGACACTGTTCAGAACTGACCAAAGTTGGGGAGCTGTGTGAAACCCTCCTGTGTTATGTCTCTGATCCAGGCCTGGAGCTCCAGGTCCTCCTGTACATCCTGGTCTGACTGGTAGTACACGTTCACCATACCTGACACGAAACTGAAAGAAGAGGAACAAAGAAGAGTTAAGGTATAGTAGGACTTTTGACTCATAGTGAGAATTATGAATATGGGGCGCCCAGTGGCTTAATGGTTAGAGCAGGCGCCCCATATACGGAGGCTGAAAGTCCTCGACCCAACAGCCCAGGGTTCAACTCTGACCCGGGGCCCTTTGCTGCATGTCGTCCCCTCTGCCCCAGGCCCACCAGCTGTTCTGATAAATAAAAAACCATGAAAAGTGTAAAAAAAAGCCCATCTTAAAACAGAATCCTGAATACAAATGGCCCTGAACAGTGCCCTCAGATAACACAAGTCATTCCTTCAAATCAACAGCGTTCACTTTTGTGCAGGATTGGAACCCTTCGAAACTCAACTCAAGAAGAGTATATTAGTCAAAACAATGATCTCTCATCAGTAGGTTTACTTACTTATTGTTTATTGACAGGCTAGGAATGCAGTATCTAGATCTTGTCTTTTATTCTGATGCCCCCCCCCCCCCCCCCCCCCCCACACACACACACACACACACACACACACACAGAAAAAGAGGCGCTGAGGCGGTGTTATAGAGATGTTTGGTAAAACAGTGTCTGGCAAGTTTCAGCCTGAAGTTCAACAGCATCATGGAATCAACTCGCCCATAGACTAGGTGAGTTACACATTAGTGGTGGTTAAGGGGAGTTCCCCCCTTAGTCCCTTATAAGTGAATGATGACCCAATGAAATACAGCAACACACTGAGACTGGTATCACTCCTAAACCTGAGTGAACATGTATTCTTCATAGATCAACACACGTGGCTTTAATTAGGCCCTATGCTGTGCGGGCACAGTTCGGCTCCAACACACAGAACTTAACTTCTGGTCACTGAGGGTCTGACTCAGAACCGGACCCAACGTCTCCCTCCTCCCTCTCCCCGGAACACAGCTGGCCTCTCCTGCTCCACTCTCATCTGCAGACTGACTCTCTCCTCTCTGTCTCTCTCTATCCACCTGCTCCGGCGCTTCCTCTATCCCTTAACAGCAGCGCTGTCTGCATCTGCACCTGACGTTTTTCTTTTTTTTTTTAGTAATGGTTAGCACCCTGGAGGTGGGAGGGGCCCAAGGAGACCTTTGCAGAAAAAATAAAGGTTTCGGCCTCTCCCCACTCCAGGGCACTCCAGGGCACGGGTACGGGTGTGTCCCCCTTGACGGTGGGCCTGCGAGCATGAGCACTGTGTGTTATGTACCTGAGTATGGCCTCCCACAGCATCAGACTGTGTTCTCTGTAGAAGTAGTTTGGGAGCTGGGAAACTCCCCTGTCTGTGAAGTCGTTGTGCGGCTGGAGGGAGCGGTAGGTCAGAACCTTGTACTCCCTCTGAGAGAGAACCAACAGGCCGTCACCACCTGTAGACACAACCTACACACACACAGGAGCCAAAGATGAGCACCGGCAGACACTCCATCAGGTTGTTTAACACAGCCAGTGCGTTTGGGTTTCAAAGATCATAAATGTGGCTGTGATGAGATGGAGGGCCCAGTGACATTGACAGTCTCTGGCAGAATATATAGAGCCCACATCACATCAACATTTTAAAACGTACTGTTCCAGACAGTAACGCACCCTTTTGAAGATGCCATCAGGTGAGATGAGCTGAGTGCGCCCCCTACAGTTGATCTCTAGAGTGTAGCGCAGATGAGGGGCCAGAAGCTGCAGCAGGGAAACAAAGAAAACTGTTACCAGTGCCATATTGCCATAACTGTTATGTTGTTTCTTCCATCTGAGGAGCCATCATTGGATACCGATTGGAAACTGGGAGGCATCAAAAAATACTTTGCAGGTGATGAACCATCGTCTATCACGGCCTAAATCAGTCTTTGGTCTTCTTTCAATGGACAATTAGAGATTAGTAACCACTGACTAACCACCTTTAGCAATGTCATGTCATGGTTTGGGGATGGTTTCTGCAGCAGGAGTTGGGCCTCTTGTACAGCTACATGGCAGGGTGAATGTAAATGTTTATGTGAACCTCCTTCAGCAACATGAAACACCCCCACTGCAGTTGTCTCCAATCAGCTGCAATTTTCATGCAAGACAAAGCCCCCTGTCACACTGCAACCGATTAAGCAGTTACCAATAGAGAATCTCTGGAAAATCCTTAGCAACAAAGTAATGTCTAAAGGCCCCTACACATGATTTGCGGTAAAAACTCTGAGGCCGATTTCCCATGGAGGAGGCAGTAGCACCAAATGTAGCAGATTTGCTTCTCTGCTGCTGCGCTCAAGGTTCAAATCAGTTAAACTTTGACCTTGCTGCCGCTGACCTTTCAAAAGCGCAACCAATGAGGTAGAAGCTTAGAGTGTGACGTTTACGTTTCCTAGGCAACCAGCGAGCGACATGAAGCCGGTTAGAAAGATGGAGGAACTCCCGAACTAGTTAACGTTACATTAAAGTCGTATCACGATCTGGGAAGAAAACATAATGCTGGGAGGTTTATACGCAGTCACACCAGGTTTGTGAATAGGCAGGTGACGAGCGTTTTTTAACGGTTGTTTTAATATTAACGTTGATTTAGCCGTTTACTTGGTCTCTGCGCCCAACTCCAAACCCACTCCAGTTAGTGAACATTGTTAGAGAGTGAGTCAGAATGGACCCAGATGAAACCAGAGCAGTGTGAGAAACTAGTGATGTCCTGTGGCTGCAGATGTGCTGAAGTCATTCAAAGCTGTGGCCTCTACACTTCCTGTTCAATTTTCAATCCTAGAGAAGAGAACAGTGTTGATTGTGTCAGAAGAGAAGATTTCAACAGCTGTTCTCTCATTTAGATCACTGTTTTTTCACTAAATAAAGGTTTTTGTTGAAGTGCCTTGGTTATTTAATAAAACATGTTGGTACAGCAGTGGTATAGACACAGAGGATATTCTATCACATTCTCAACAGTAAAAGAATAACAGTATTTCAGAATAAATCAAGTATTTATAATTTGTTCTCTTATTTCCATCTCCAGTGTAGCATCTGAAGTTCATTAAACCAACATTGCGTAAAAACTAAGTGTGTATCGCTTTATAGCACTGCCACTGATTTTGCTGAAGCGGGATCATGTTTTCTGGTTTTCCCTCTGATGTCCTCCGGCCGCTCTGCTCGGTAGATTCTGACCAAGCGCATTTGGTGAGATACTACATCCCATTAACCCTATCATGTAAACTTGTTTTTATAAACTACAGTTCTGGATAACATGACTTACTTTATATATGGGGTGCACGGCAGGCAGCTGTCTCAGAGTCGCCACACAGAACACCTCAACCACCAGGTGAGTCCTGAGCAGGTGAGACAGCACCTGGAACACCTGGAACTCAGAGTGACGCACCCACATCTTAGCCAGTAGCCAGGCCAGGGGTGGGTCTCTGGGCAGGAATATGGGGTTGTCCCGGCCTGGAGTCTGTTCCAGCTGAGGACAGAACATGTGAAGTTCACATATTAGGTTTATTTCTACTGTGGTGCAGTACCTGCAACAAAGGATTTCTTTGATATACCATATTTTCAGCATCATTAATGTCAGTCATTTACAATCTATGTTTACATCCAGGTTTACATTCAGGGTTTCAAGCTATTTTCACAGATTTTCACAACATTATTTCAGGTTTACATTCAGTATTCATATGCTATTATTGAGTATTCTCATATTTTTATAAAAGGTTTTCAGATTTACCTTTAGTATTCTCAGAAATCATTTTAAATATATTTCTCAGGTTTACCCTCAGTAATGCCTGACTTTTACAAAAAGAAAATCAGATTTTATTCTCTGAGTTTTACATATTTTCTTAGACTTAGACTTAGACTTCTCTTTACTGATCCCTTTGGGATGAACTACCGCAAGAAAACTGAATTTCCAACAGCTTACAAGTATCAGATTACCAATAAACTCTTCGCTAAATAAATACAAAAAGTATTAAGAAAAAACAATAAACAGTAAAAAATAAACTCTTTAAATATACACGAGGTAGATGTAAGAATACAGGTCAAATAAAATTCACAGAAAGTTAAATCAGAGAAGTTAAATGTAGAGGAAATGTATAAGGTAAAATATGTTTGACTGTATATGACAGAAATGAGCAGTAAGATTAAATTATTGCACTTAAGTGGTGGATAAAGTTATTGAACAAAGAAAAGAAGATAAGTGGTTAGAGTAGATTATCAATTGCACAGTGAGTGGCTCCCACTCCTTCACTCCTGTCCTCTTTATTTCCTCCTGAGTGAGGAGTTGGAGAGTGTGACGGCCTTTTCTTTCAGATTTACATACAATATTTTCAAGTTCATCATTCAATATTCTCATATTTTCCGCATTCTCAGGATTCATTCACTAATCTCACACGTCCTTTTTTGGTTTTTCATTCAATATTCTCTGACTTTCAGTATTTAATATGTAATACTCCAATAATAGAAGAAAACATCCTAATTTGCAGGTACTAATCAAGTTCCAACTAATATAATGTGGGCCTGTGTGATTGTGTGCATGCAGGTGTGAAAGATATACCTGAATAGCAATAGGTATGAGTCCATCATCTGGGTGTTGGTACAGGAGAACGAGTGGGGCGGCGATGTATTGAGGTTTACCTCTGATTGTGTTGGTGGGGACTCCATCCATGATGGCGTAGTCTAACAGGTAGATATTCCCTGCCTAGGCAGGAGATAAGCAGAAAGCTTATGAGGACATTGAAGGAGCACAGAGTTTTGGGACATGAATAACATAATTCTACAGTTGTGGTGTTACATTAAAGCCTCTTTGGATCGTAGAAAGATGTAAAGCATTTCTCCACCTTGAGTTCTTTGCTCAGGTTGGTCCTGGGAGCCATGGAGCTCTGCACCATGCCTGGTACGACGGGGAAGTTCTCTGGCAGCTTCTTGCACCTCTGGATCATCCTTGGGTTGGAACCATTCATACACTGGTAGCCAAAGAACCAGTCCTCCTTCCAATGCTCCATACAGTACTCTGAGCCAGACACACACATTCTGGGTGAGTAATGAACCTGGAGGCTTCTGTCATTATAAGATAGATAAACTAGAAAATCAGGTGATTCAGCATGTCATTTTATCAAAGATAACTATTGAACAGTGTCTATATCTGTGAGTCATGTTACAGCTTTAAAGAGAGTAGTAATAGATAGACATTGTGTAACAGAGTCTTTTAAACCGAGGGGATTAACTAGTCTGACCTGTTTTACAGTCTCAAACGTCTAGGGGGTGAAAATATGGAACTGGTTTACTAAAGACCTTCATATCTGCTGTAAATGAACAGCTAACAAGCAAGATTAGAGCTTTAAATTACTTTAGGCCTTGAAAAGCAAAGGTATAGCCTAAAAGTCTTAGTATGCTTCAAACAAAGTAGGCTGTATGACGTGCCGTCTGACCCCGTCTAAAGCCAAAATGTTGGTCTACTCTGGCTTTCATGCAGGTCGTTTGACATTGATCTTGAATGGTTAGATGGCTAAGGTTAGGCATCTACTTTGAATGGTTAAGGTTAGTATTCGGTCCTCGAGAAGCGAGTCTCGCAAGAGTTTTCGCAAATCGAGATGGATTGATTCTCATGATTCTCATTGTCTCAGCATATCCATCTGGGAACTCTGGTTTGGAGATCTTCTGGGAAGGGTTGAAAATACTGGTTGCTGATTGGATAAACCATCTGTCTATCACCAACATACGGGCCAAATCAACCAATCAGATCAAGGAAGCGTGTGACGTGCTAACAGCGTGGAGGCAAAGCTCAGAAAGTAAACAACATGTGGGTTATGGATATTTTCTGTTTGTGTAACGTGAATTTGCGGATCAAAGGCCCAATTTCAGGTCCCGGTCCATAGTCAACAAAAGGATCCAGAGAAAAGAGAGTTAGTGAGCGGCTTGCTCCATAGCTGCTCATCTCATCCGTGAAAGCCTCCATGTTGTTTACACTGAACAGTAACTTCTGGTTTCCTGACTTAAATCCACCTCAAAACCAACACTGATTGGTTCGGTCGCTTGGGCAAACTTCTCCAAATTTTCTCTGCCATTACCAGACTGATCTGAGAGTGAAATACAGTGGATCTCAGAGATCAGGATGGTTTCACGAAGTTAGAACAAGAGTCTAGTTGCGTGTAATAGGAAAGTGTACAGCCTTTAGTTTGAAGTCACTTTTCCAATCAGATTTTTGGAGGAGAATGGAGTGTGTATTTACCCACCAGCTATGGGGCTTCGCAGCTTCCAAAAGATCCGTTTGAAATCATCCAGGTCACTCCAGGACTTCCCGAACCTGATGGCCAGCTTCTTCAGAGATAACTCCAGTAAGCTGATGAGAAGAAAGGGTACCAATGTCAGTTTTAAACCCTTACACCGAGGACATTTCTGCATTTAGAGGACTTTGATGCCGGTCCTCACTGCTTCAAAAGATTTGGGGTTAGGGTAAGGCCTAGTCCACACGAGTACAGGTATTTTGGAAAACAAACAACTCGACACCACTGGTGTGATAAAAAAAATATCTCTGTCCACATGAAATCGCAAAATCTGCGTCAAACTATTCATGCACATGCCGAAGCAGTAGGAGGTGATGGCATTCCTAACAGGAAGGTCATTTTTGCCAATCATAAGGCTGGAAACATGAATACCAGAAACACAACAATGGTGAACGGAGGCCGGGCAGCTTCCTTTGTGTGGACTGACAGTGAGACACACACAGAGTGCTGAGAAGTTTCTGAACAGCACCAGTATTTTGGCTCAGTCTTCCATTACAGCACCTCCGTCAGCTGGTCACGTCTAGAGTGCTCCACACGTCTCCATGGATACAACTTACTGTTTACCGTCGCACAGTTTGACGTCAAACAAGGTTGAATAGAAATTCCTTGGTTTTCCCGTCCACACAACTGCTGAAACCGGAGCCCACAACTGCGGTTACGTGTGGATGAAAGGACGAACCGTGCAGAGAAACACACGGTTTCAGAAATACATGCGTTCGTGTGGACGGCCCCTAAGGGGTAGGGGGTGAGGTTAGGCAGGATTAGGGTTAGACTACTCTCTACAACGGGACAAGATCTGGGTAGTGAAGTGGTCTGGTTTCTGTTTGTAGTCTCAGTAGTATTTGCCAATCACGTTTGAGCATGCTTTGGTTGCATGCAGGTAAACAGTCTGTATGGAGAGCAAACGAGGAGGAACACATTGGCTGCCATGCAATCACGGAAACCATCCGCTATTGTCAGACAAAGATTTAGCTTTTCAGCCATTCATAAGCCATTCCATTGGAGATATCTGTTTATAGAGACATAATCTCCCAACTCCAACCTCAAGTTTCTAATCAGACCGTAAACAATGGCTACCGCTCAGAACAGGAAGTCTTGGCCAGATGTATGCTGGTACACCGGGAAGCCCGAAATATCAGTCGTTGCCCCCAGAGGTTAATTTGTCGTCACACAGATAGCCGAGGGGTACTAGATTGTGACAGGGAGGGTGACATTTTTTAGGATGACCAATTTTCTGTCGGTGACATAGTTACAGTAAGTCAATGACTTGTTTTAAGACATAATGTGTTCCTAACCCTAACCAAGTGTTTTGTCGCCTAAACTTGAGTAGTTCCCTTTCACAGTGTTAAATAGAACAGCCACTCGTTAGGGTGAGTTCAAGTCCTCAAAAGTATAGAAAGACAAACCTGTGTGTGTGTGTGTGTGTGTGTGTGTGTGTGTGTGTGTGTGTGTGTGTGTGTGTGTGTGTGTGTGTGTGTTTGTGTGCGCAACCTACGCATAGTGTAATGAATGTTCAAAGTCGCTCCTCTTGTCATCATCAAAGCGGACGTCTTGGGGTAAATCTGCTTCTGTTTTAGCATCGATACACCTGGGGATCCCTGGAGCCCACGTTACCCACCTGAAACACACAATATGACACAAATAAAAGCATAAAACTTTTTAGCACATCCAGTCTGGAAAATGAAACTGTATCTTTGTGTTGCTATGTGTGTGTGTGTGTGTGTGTGTGTGTGTGTGTGTGTGTGTGTGTGTGTGTGTGTGTGTTTGTGTGTGTGTGTGTGTGTCGGACCTGTAAGTCGTCTTTCTCTCCTGCAGCTCAGTCTTCCTGTGTGCCAGCAGCTGAGCTGAGGAGTCATCCTTCAGTGTCTTCGCTACAAAGGCAGGAACAGGTGAGAGACAGGAAAGTGCACCGTTAGTAACAGTTCAGACAGGGGCTCATGACCACTGCCCATAAGGTTTAGGGAGGGTGGGTGCAGAGAGGAGGGGTAGAGGTGGATGGCCATGCCGACACAGGGGTCATCCCTATATTCCCTAAGGCTCTGCCTCAGTGGATTTAATTCAGCATTTTGTTGGGTTAGGGGTCAGGGTTAGGGTCAGGGTTAGGTGGTGGTGCTAGGGTCTACATAAGTTTATTTGCTGGGGAATTGGGCACTGATTGTGGAAAAAAACAACAGAAAAGCGGGGAACATTAGACCCTTTTCTTAACAAAGGGTTCGATGTTCCCCGGTCACATACAAAGCGGGGAACCCCACATATTGAGGATGTTGTAGCTGTTTAAGGGAAACACCATAGACTGTGTAAAACAGATAGACATGGCTACAGTGACGTCATCCACTGGTTTATGGACTACCGTTTTGAAGCCTCAAGTTTGGCATTTTGGCTGTTGCCATCGTGACCATATTTGAAAGGGGAGGGCGGAGCTGAGTCATTTAAACAGCACTGGCTTCACACTAAGCTAAGCGCTAAAAAGGGATAAAGCAAGTCATCCAGCAAATTATTGCAGACTGGTGGGTGGGGTGCTCCCTGGTTGAAAATCTGAAGGTTCCCTTAAGTCTCCATCCAACACTAGCGCTAGCAAGCTAACATGAGAATGAATGCAGGTTGAAGGCACTTCCATACTGGCCTCACTCTTCAGACCTGGAAGCTACATCCATCTCTATTATACAGTCTATGGGAAACACACAAGTCTTCCTCTCTATGCTGGTGGCCATAGAGGAAATATCAGCAGAACCGGAATTTGTGTCACTGAGGTAGAAAGCAGGCATAGCAGCCTGAGCGTTGCAGCCTTTTTGATAAAGATTTAGGCCACATTTACATGTGATCTATATCTACATAATGACATACAAACAACAGTCCTCTGCGTTTCCGCCTGGTATTAATAAGCATTATCTCTGTTCTGCCAGGGATCTCAATAGGCAAACTAGTTAGGAAGGGTTGGCGGACCAGGTTAAAGTGTAATTCCCGCATAAAATCATCCCATGGTCTTTTTCGGCACTTACCTACATCAAATAAGCCATCGAGACCGTTTTTTTCCCCGTGTATAACCTATCAACCTAGAAATCCAGTACAATGGCTAACAGCGGGACATGGCTAACAGTGATTAGCTCGGGCAGTACAGTGAGGGCTTTTTAAACCTCTAATACTGCTCAAAATAACAGCAAACCTCAGCAGTAGCATGTGTGAGAAATCAATTTTACATAGTGGGTTTTTATGAGTTTAAGGTGTGTAAATCCTTGGTTTCTGTATGTTGACTAGCATAACAATATACTTGCATTCAGGCTCTGGGTGAATGCTGGGGGGATTGTGGAGAGGGGCCTCACTGGGGTTGCAGATGGTGACACTTGGTGGTCGTAAAGCATTGATAACATCTACTGGGGTCATGAACATTGGGTGATGTGTTTGTTGCTATTGTTATTTTAATGTTCTTGTGTTTGTAAGGTGCTTTGACGTGACTGTATATATGCTGAAACTATTTGGAAAAAGGCAGAGAACATTTTCGACCGCGTTGCTTGTAGCGTCTCTCCTGTAATGCATGCAGCTCAGTAAAGACATGATTTGAGAAACACTGAGGACTCCAGAGGATTTCTTTGACAATTGAGAAGAGTCCCTACACAGAAAATGAAGCACCAACAACATAGTTAGTGAACCCAGAGTTTATTAAAAGAGTGTTTTAAAGACGTACCTACTGGCTCCTGTACCAGCTCCTCTCATAGTAAAGTCCATTACCAAATGCAATCCAAAGGGAACGAGGAGGAGTGGTTGAAAAAGCGCCCTTCACCGTACTGTTAGCATCTCTCCCGGATCCATTCATTATTTATACAAGAAAAAACTGTCTCGATGGTTTATTTGATTTATGTAAGTGCAGAAAAAGACCATGGGATGATTTTACTCCTGAATTACACTTTCCGGGAAGCGATGCCACTGACAGATGTCTCATTACAGAGGTAATGGAAAAAGTGCTTTTGTGTGTTTTAGTTGCATTGCATGGAAGTTTATTGATATTGCACGTTGCACTTTGTGTCAGGGTTCAATTCAATTTCAATTCAATTCAATTTTATTTTCAGTGCCAAATCCTAACAAAAGTGATCTCAGGACACTTTACAGAGTAGGTAAAGACCACACTCTATGACTTATTTATGATTTACATAGACCCAACAATTCCCCCGTAGAGTACGGTGGCAACGAAAACCTTCACTATAACAGACAGGAACGAACAGACCCAGCTCTGTGGAGGACGGACATCTGTCTGCACCGGTTGGGGAGGAAGAAAAGGAGAGAGAAAGAGAGAAAAGACACACAGATGGACAGAGAGAGACAAAGACAGAGACACTTCCAGAGATGCAAGCAACCAAAGCGTAACAGTAACTATAATAATATCTAAAGCAATGTGAATATCACTTATATGTTATGGCAGTTAATACAGCAGAACAGTAGAAACAAGCACAGCTAAGATGATAGAATATGACAATGACAGCAAAGGTTAGTGTGTAGCTTTAGATAACAGGAAGAGGTTTAGTCAAGTGACATCTTGACAGATTTTTGTAAGAATGTGGTCACGCTGAAGAGATTGCAGTTACACATGGCTGAGATCCAAAAACACAGTGAGACCAAGCCATCAGCGCCATCTCACCCTAAACCTACACAAGCAGATACTGACATCGGACATTACAGAACTCAGTCCCAACCTCGTTCCAAGACTAGGATCAGTAACAGTTTTACCTGTTGAAACCTAGGGGTGGGATTAGACCAGAACTTTTATGAGCCATGGTTGAATCGATGTTGAATAGGTTGTGCATTAGCCATATGCTAAACAATTGCATCTTCAGAACCTAGAAGATGTTTACTTTCAAACGAAGCCTCATACATGTGTTTTGACTGTACAGATCTTCTGTTAAAGGCGTTCAAGAAAATGGGACCTACCCCTACCACAACAGGTTCATGCTACGTTAATTAGCGCTCAGCCTTTGCAATAGTCCATCCCCTCCCGCACAGGTTGGTTCAGTTGGACAAAAGTTTATAAAGCAGTTGAAAGAATTATCAGGAAATGATCACAACATGATTTGCATATCACTGTTCGGATTTTTGTAATTCTTAGCCCTCCATAAAGGCTTGACAGGAAGCACATTGAGGCTATAACTCCTGCTTTGTCTTCTTTTAGTTTTATTGCAAAATGACCACAGGTGACACAGGTCATAAACCAATGGGCCGTGTGCTTCTGAAAAAACCCGGACGCAACTACCGTGATCAATAACACTCAATGTCACACAGACTTTTCAAAATAAAATGCCGAGGTACAAAACTACAAATAATGGTTAAATAATGAAAGTCCTCTCTTGTCCAGCGTTGACAAACTTCTGGCAAACCTACTTCAGTACCACGTCTAAGGGCACACTCACACTGTCCATCCATACCGTGCCCAAGCACGTTTCCCCGCTAAAGTCTAGTTCATTTGACCAATGTGAGTGCAACCCTACCGCGCATAGCTGCGGCACGGTTGCCGTCCACCGACTGTTTGGGAGATGTGGGATATGGTAAAGCACATTTGCACATGTAAGAGCACGAGCGTGCGCACGTGTACGAGCACGAGGCCTACGGCGGCTCTGACGTCATTTCCTGTGCGCCTGTTGGGACATAGAAAAAAGAAGGAGGGTCCATGCGCGGACATTTAAAACAATGGCGGCGAAAGATTCACGTTGGTGTGATGCGGAGGTGGAGTGTTTACTGCAGATTTGGTCGATGAAAAGATTCAAAGACAGTCGACAAGACGCACAAAAACTCTGAGGTCTATGGAAAGATTTGTAAACAAAGAGACGCATCACGATGACGTCATCAATGCGTGTGACGTGTTACGGCGTGATGACGTATAGGCAGCAAGAAGCATTCTCAGAGGCCCAGGTAGTGTGAGTACAAACGGGCCTGGAGGGGGGGACAAGTACCCTAAAGCACGGGGCACGGTACAGATGGACAGTGTGAAGGCGCCCTAAGGTATTCTCAAGGACTATTCACACTTCGCCACATATTGGCATTTTTGGTCTTCCGGGTGAGCATACCCATTATTCTACTAAAGAATTGAGAGTAATAGCCTTTACCTCCCTGATTGCCAGGCGCCACCTCCTTCTCAACTGGAAATCCACAAGAGCTCCTTCAGGCACGCAATGGATTAAAGAGGCTATGTCCTTTTTAAAAGTAGAGAAAATTAGATATTCGAGACGGGGGAGCTTGCACAAATTCTACGATTAATGGCAACCGTTTATGGACTTCTTTGCGACACTGTAATCCCCCCACACACACTCCCACCTCTTTCCACTTTTTAAAATTTTTTATTATTATTGCTATTATTCTATATATTTTTTATTAGTATTATTCATCTTCTCTAGTGTGTTATGTGGCCAGTTCAATCATATTTCATGTCTATATACATTTTCTCACCGTGGGTCCATTTTTAATTCAGCTTTATTCTTTGTAATCGTTGTTTGTTTCTAGAAATGTAAATCTGATTCAAGGGTGTATACAAATATGTCTAATGCCGAAGCCAATGTGTCCTGAAGTGCCTCTGTACTCCTGTGTACACTCCAATAAAGAACATGAAAAGAAAAAGAAAAGAAAAAAGAAAGAAATAATGAAAGTCCCGACAACCACTGTGCCAACACAAAAACAGAACCCAAAGCTTGATGATTGGCTATCAAGAGAAATTTGAAAAGCACCCTTCATCCCGTTGCAACATAAGAGCAACCCCTTAGGATAACGTGTCTGTTTGGCGTTGGCTTCCGTACGTCTTTCCTACCTGTTCCCTCTCTTATCTCCACCTTGATGTCTCCTATAAGCCAGCGATAACAAGGGAAAGTCAGCACTTTGTCTCCACCCGGCGGCTCCACTGTGACGTAGCGACAGAACCAGTTATCTTCCACCCAGTACCTCTGTTTCTCCAGTCTGACCAGTAGCAGGGGGCCTAGATGTGAGGGACTGGTCACCTTGTACTGATCCACCTGACACAGATGGAGGGGTGGAGAAGGAGAAAAAAAAAAATCAAAGCCTACCTGCGATCACTGTATAAACGTGATCACATGACCATCAAACACACACTCACCGCTCCTCGACAGAAGTCCAGTCCAGGGTTGTCCAGCTGGGTGCGCTCACTCTCTCCTCTCTCCCCCACCAGAGTCACAAAGATGTAGTTGTTGGTGCCTGAATACGCGGATGTGCCAGTTGCTACTGTTACATTGTAGATTTCCATCTAAGGACAAACACACACACACACACACACACACACACACACACACACACACACACACACACACACACACACACACACACACACACACACACACACACACACACACACACACACACACACACACACAGCACGATGATAACCAAGAGTTTTATTGAAAACATGCGGCCACTACAGATGGACTGAAGCTGTCGATAGGTGTCCACTCATCAGCACTGACGACCCTCCATCAGATCACCATTGTAATATTCTGTTATATAATGTTCCAGATGTCAAACAGTTTGTGTTGGTCTTGTTTCAACATGACAACGCCCCTGTGCACAAAGCCAGCTCCATAAGGAAGTGGTTTTCTCTGTTTCATGTGGAAGAACTTGACCGGTCTGCAGTCCTCCAACACCATCCAACTGCCTTGGGACGAACAAGCACCAGCTATAGGAGCCAGACCTGATCACCAAGTGTGTGACAAAGCTGGTTATAAACTGAACTGGGTCTGTAACTCTGGGTTTATCAGATCATCATGTCAACGTGCAGCCTTGGTAGTTAGATAAGATGATCATGTTGATACCTCTGAGGAAGCCCACATAGGTCTAAAGGAACTTTTGAGTTTCGATGAGACTAATCTTAATAAACCCCTCATACACTTATAGTTTTTACAGTCTCAACTATTGCATAATATAAACATTCACATTGTCCAGTTTGTCATAGGAATCAAACTCTATAAAACTATATACTATATAAAGTGTAGCTGTCCCAAATTCTTTGAGGGCACTGACGTGCTGAGATGAGTATCATTTCCTGGTGATGATTTGAATATCAGTGTAGATGTAAGCAAATGTTGAAACCGCACATGCAAATGAGCTGAGGAGACAACACACTCATGAGATGGGTTTCTCATGTCAAGTGTGTTCTGCACTTCAACAGGATGATACACTTTTGCAGAGTACGCGTATAATCCGAGTAATACGTCAATATCTGTGCTCGGATTGAATGAAAATCCTCATTAGGGACTGTGTCTGCATCTGTGATATGTTTGTCACAGCGCCGCTCTGCTGCTGTGTCCCCCTCCGCCACACACACACACACACACACACACACACACACACACACACACACACACACACACACACACACACACACACACACACACACACACACACACACACACACACACACACACACACACACACACACACACACACACACACACACACACACACACACACGTACACACACACACCTGCTTACTCACACAGTCACTCAGACTCGTGGGTCTTTTCCTTTAACTTTTAAGTTTCTCCAGCTTCAGGTTTTGTTTGAACAGCAGAGTTCTGTAAACGTGGGTTTATTCTGACCTGCTGCTTGGTAGAATGGGACTCACGTCTCTGCCTGTGGAGATTTGTTTTCTTTTTCTTTTTTAACCGAGTGTCTGACACTTTCTTACTGTATTCCATAAAACAAAATTAAAAATTACACTGATCATCAAAACTGAAAAGTTGAAAAAAGAAAGTTATGTTGACTATGAAAACTCTTGTTCATCACATTCATGTGTTGTCTTCATTGTAAACTTGTGTGAATAGTTTGTTTGCTGTCGTGATCGAAACCTTTGATCTGAAGCTCAATGCTGATGCTGTCCAGGAAATAGTTTTCTAATCAGAAAATAAAAACAACTATTTCTGATCAACCATATCAATTACATGCTTAAAATAACACACTGGTTAAAGCCCTGGACATTTCAAGACAACTCGACCCTCTTCTAAATGAAACCCCACCCACTTCCTGGTTAGGCCCCACCCACTCCGAGTGGGGCTACGGATCATTCATATGGTAAACTGATACAGTTATAGACACAGATAATGCTGCACTCACTCATCCCTATGAATTATTATTGTTCTCTTTTATACATTATGTACAACTTTATTTGGGAATATGCACCATATGAGCACAACATAAACAAATCAGATTTCATCACAAGGTCCTTTTACAACAGAGCCACATCATTGGCTAAAAATGTAGAACTTGCCTCAGTTGATATTCTACTTAAATTGTGCAATTTCCACATCAGATATGCAATAAATGATGTGATCCAAACCAACTGACACAGTGAATTTGGGGTATTTTGAGCCTCTGGAAGTCTGGGACCCTGGAGTAGTTGCTTGCATTATTATACATCAAAAAGCAATCAAATACACACTGTCCTAATGTTGACTGTCATTTATTTTAGATTTGTGTTGTTAGTTTTTGTGTCAAGCTTAAAATGAAATACCAGCGTAAAATCATTCCAGGATCTTTTTCTGCAAATACCCTCATCAAATAAGCCACTGAGACATTTTTTTTGGTGTAGCAACTATTAACTGACATATCCTGGACAGTCGCTAACAGCCGAATGTGGCTAACAATGATTAGCTTGGGGCAGTATGGCGAAGGCATTCAAAGGTCTTTTTAACCACTAATACTGCTGAAAATAACAGCAAACCTCTGCAGCAGCATGAGAAGAGTCCCTACAAAGAAAACAAAGCACCAATGGGCTCCTTCCTTTGGGATTGACTTTGGTAATCCACTTGAATGGACTTTACTATGAGAGGAGCTGGTACAGGGGCCAGTAGGTAAGTCTTTAAAACACTCTTTTAATAAACTCTGGGTTCATTAACTACGTTGTTGGTGCTTTGTTTTTACTGTAGTTTTAATGCCTTCACCGGGCTACCTCAAG